>NW_009623661.1:16223-51647 GCF_000690535.1 Cariama cristata
ATTCCCTCAGGCCAGCAGGAATGTTTGAAGAGCTGCATTTTGATGCACTTTGCTTTCCAGCATTTGCTTGATATGGGTTTCTTGCAGTTTAACTTCAAAGAAATCAGCATTTTTGCTGGAAAAAGACTTCTGGTATTTGGTGGCTGAAGAAAAGAAAAAAAAAAATCCCAGAGAAGTTCAGCTGATAACATGGGGGAGTCATCTGCGTAGTGCTAGGAACGGGCGCAGTCATGTCTCTCCACCCAGTGATATCATCAATACTGCTATGACTTGTGCAGATTATAGGATGGAAAAAACGAAAGTGCTCGAGTCAGCTGGAAATTTTCAGGTGGAGCATGTGTCTGCAGGCAGCACCGATGCCTCCCGGCAGCCCACCACGACCGACAGCCCCAGCCACACAACAACCTCTGTCCGAGAGCCATACTCAGATGCAAAAACTCCTCCAGCAGCCAGAGAGAGCCCCAACCGCAACACGGCGACCCTAGGATGGAGAAAGCAGAGGTGGAGGGGCTGCTCCAGCCTTCAAAATGGAGACGCCTGTTCTACTTCAGCCGTATGTCCTGCTGAGGGGGTTGTGGAGCTGCCTGAGAGGCAGATGCAGGGCAGGAGCTTTGTCAGTCTCCAACTAACTCTAGTTGCAGGTAGCTAAATGAACATTCCTGTGCAGAACTCCCCAAACCTTCTTGCTGAAATTACTGACCCAGGCTGACTTAGACACATAGTAGGAGCCTCAGAGCCTCTACGCCTGACATCCCAAGCCTGGGGCAGCGTTGCTCCCCTAAGGCAAACACCCTAGAGCTAGTGGGTGCCGATCGATCGGTCCCTGTTGTCTTGGCACAGGGTCCCTCAAGCTGAGCAGGGGTGTTTGATGCTGGACGTTGTGGGTTGGTGGCATGTGTCCGCCCCAGGCAGAGCCTTCTGTAGGCTTTTAATAATACAGTATGTATGTAGTCAAACGTGGGGTAAAAATGCACTAAAGGCTGTGACTGTCACAGGGTCAAAGCAATCCAACGCTTGCATCCCCAAGACTTTTGTAACTCTCCTAGACATCTTTAAAGATGAAAACCCAGAACCCCGGCTGACAGGCTACTGGGGTGGAGGGTTTCTCTCAGTGCTGGCCACCAGGTCCTTGAGAGGAGCACTGCCTGCAGAGCAGGGACACAGCCTTGTCCTCAGGGTGCCATCCTCCATCCTGCCTGCGCTGCAGGAGCCGCTCGAGGGCAGCTTCAAAGCCTGGCTAGAAACCCCACCACTGCTCTGAGGCCCCAGAAAGGAGCCAAGCAGCTGAAAGAGTTGTGTGTCCGTGCTCAGCCGGAGCTGCCTCGGGGGTCAGAGAGCCGAGAGCACCTGGGCTGCAGTTCTCTGGCACCATGGGCAGCTAGTGTGCTCCAAATCCCAAATTGTGTGGGCAGATCTTATTTTTGAGCAGTTCTTGCCTTTGCAGGTGATACTGTAAAAGTAGGTAAGGAAACTCTCTAAGACTCAATTGGAGGCTACTCCAATTCTCTACTTGAATGGTGAGATTATGAAGGGTATATCTGTTTTGTAATGCGGCCAAACTTGGTGTAAAAAGTGATTCTAGCACCCATCCCACCTGTGTTCCTATACTTGGGTGGTTCCAGTTTTCTTCAGATCTTTTTGCTTTTCCCCATAAATTCTGTTGAAGAGGGGACTGTCTCCACAGGGGACACAAGGTTAATAATCCTAAAGTCCATTGCTGTACCTAAGTTTTTAATTTCAAATGAATCGTCCAACTTCCATCACTTCCTACCCAGATCAAAGGTCCCATTCCTTCAACTTGTTCTTTTGCACAGTCTATAGGAGGCCAAGTATTATTATTAGTTAGATGAGATCATGTATCATTAAGGGGTGTAGTGTAATTTCTACAGATACAACCTATCCTTAGAGCTTTGGCCACTGGCATTATGCGTTGTATACCTTTTTCACTAGAGGAACAATTGAATACCTTAGTACAATTCCAATTTGGCTTATTGGCATTTTTGCTTCATCATGACATTTCAATATTCTCATAATCTATTGGGACTAATAAAGGATCCTCTGGGTTCCCTGGTGTTCCTGAGAATTCTACACACCACTTTACTTCCTGTATGAATTCCCAGTTGTCTTTCTGAGGTTGGTCCCATACCTTTTGTACCTGACATCCCCAAGGGGTATTTGTACATTCATCCCCTGATGGACAATAGGTAAATTCAGATGCCCATGATGTGGGAGGTTTAGTTATATTACACTTCTGTATTGTCCCATTTATCTTTTGAAAGTTTAGAGAATAATTCCCTTCTCTGTCTACCCAGGGGATCTTTCTTTGGCTTCCATCCCACATCTTTTCCCATATTGAAGTTAGATTTGTGGTTAATATTCCCCACAGGATAGGACTGCCTGCAGGCTGTCACTGGTGTAAGATTTCACATATGCCCAAATCCTTGAACCAATTTTAGAACAAGATTTCCCTGAACGTTAACTACCATCCAAATTAATGATATAGTCCTAATCAACATGTTGCTCTTTTAAGTTTAAGTTTCAGTGATCCTTGTTCCGCAGTCTAAGAAGGGGAAGCCTTCTTAATTCTGGAGTAATGAATCCAGGGTCCTTTCCCCTCAATCTTCACTGCCGTGTAAGTCAAAAGTAGGACTTGAAATGGTCCTTTCCACTTCTCATGTAGAGGCTCCGATGTCCAAGTCTTGAGATAAACCCAGTCTCCGGGTTTGAGTGCACTGCAGACTCAGGGCGGAGTGGCTTGAAGTTTCAATTCAATCTTTACTCGTTCTGCTGCCTTGGACCTTCCAGGGACTTTGACCACCCAGATCAGTGGAATCACTGCATTTTCAATTTCCACTGCAGTCCTGAACGTTGACTTCTTCATTTTCCTGTGTGGACGACACTAATGCTTGGATAGAATTAATTTCAGATACTACAATTTTTTAATCTTTTCCTTCAAAATTAATTTTAGCCTGTAGTTTTTGTAAGAGGTCTTGGCCCAGCAGAGGTTTAGGAGCATTTGGGAAATGTAAGAATTGATGAGTTACCCATTGTTTTCCAATTTTAACCATAATAGGTTTAAAGAACAGCACCGTTTTGGATTTCCCTGTTGCACCAACCACCCATATATTTCTCTTACTGAGTTCATAATCCTTGGTATTTAAAACAGAAAAACTTGCACCAGTATCTACTAAAAATTCTATCCCTGGGCTATCTTTCCCCAGCGATAATCTAACCAGAGGTTCTGCTGGGGTAAGATCCTCCAGTCCCCTTCATTCATTATCCTCGTTAAGATTCACAGTCATGATCGGGTTTGATTCTTTCTGTCTCCCTTCCTTCTCTTTATTCAACAAAGGGCACCTCGATTTCCAGTGTCCCTCCTGTCTGCAGTAGGTGCACTCATTTTCATTTGCTGGGGGCCTCCTGTCTCCTCTCCTTTTACCATTCCCTCTATTATTCCCTTTGCCGCCTGTTCGTAGTTCATTAGTCTCCTCTAACACTGCAACTAGACGAGCATTCACTCTTTCTTTAGTCTGCCCCCGATTCCTATTAAGCAACCAAAGCTACATTCAACATTTTGCCTAAGTTCCAGGAATCCTCCTCTTGCAACTTTTGAAGCTTCCTCCTAATATCACCCGAGGACTGTGTCACGGACAAATTTGCCAATTATTATTGCCCTTCTTCAGTTTCATGATTTGGAGTTGTATACTTCCTAGCTGCCTCTTTCAGTCTCTTTAAAAAATCTGTAGGGTTCTTGTCCTGGTCCTGCTTTAATTCATATAACTTTGACCAATTTATGGCCTTGGGAATTGCAGTTTTTATACTGAAAAGAACCAACTTCTGGTATTGTTCCAACCTCACTGATTGAGCGGGTGCATTAGGATCCCACTGTGGTCTTTCAAGGCGAAAATGTTCTTCGACCATTCCCTATAATAAACCCCATGTAATTTCGCCCTGTATATGATTTCTAACAGCCTTTCGAATCATCTCAATATCTGTACCATCGAATACTTCACCCATTATTGGATCTAAAAGACTCCAATCTGGATTTTGAGTTTTAATTAACATTTCAGATGTCTTTGTGGTCTTCTCAGTATTTTCTCTATAATTCCCTGCAGCCGATTTCCAATTATTTAAGTCTGCAATAGTAAACGGGACCTTAACAACTACCAGCTGTTCTGCCCCCATGGCTTCTCGCAGAGGTGCCTGTATAACTTCCCCATGTCTTGCCCTAGTCCTGCCAGCAACTGGACTGAAGTGGTTACCACTATCATGGGCTTCTCTGCTGACGTCTGCTTCCTCATCTGCTCCTACCGCTTGCTCTGATCGTCTGGGGGAGATCAACAGCTCCAATTCCTCCTGCCCGTCACTTTCACCCAACTTCAAACACCTTTGACCAATACTGCATGACGAACAACATCTACTTGGAGGGGTTTTCTTTCTTTCCTCCTTCTTATCTTTTTCCAGAGCCAGCACCAACGGATCACTAGGAGCTCAGTTTGTCCCACACTGTTTTTGCCATTCAGGGTGCTGTCCTAGCGTGGAAACCATATCAGCACACATTACTTCGTCCCATTTTCCTTCCCTCCTTGGAAACAACATCAACTGCAACAAGGTGTCATAATCCAGAGTTCCATTAAAAGGCCACTTACAACCATCTTCTAATTTACACAAAGGCCACCACTGATTACAATATTTCACCAAATCATCCTTACGCACCACCCCTCCCAGGGGTCCGATTATTTGCTTCCAATAATATAATACACAACCCAGTGGAGACTTTTTCAAAATCCCTCTGGGAATCGACTGAGATGTCCCCATGATATCAAACTCAAAGCGGCAAAACCATGAGTACAAAACCTTCAAATGTCGATATCAAACCCAAAATGGTTTGCCCAAAAGTGTAAAAACCAAACAACAAATGTGTACAAGGAATTAAACCAGGCCTGCAGGATGTCTTACAAGCTTTTGCTCTGCACCTTGACTTAACGGGTGGGCACAAAACAAATTTATATAAAAAAGAATGCCTTCCACTCACCCGTGGTCCTTGGCCCACGAGCTGGTCAGACGAGGATGAGGCAATCTCCCCGAGAAATCCTCAGTGTCGCCTGGAGGTCCTGCGATCCCGTGTCCAGCTGATCTCAGGAGCAAAGTCCCAGCTGGGTTGCCAAAACTGATACTGTAAAAGTAGGTAAGGAAACTCTCTAAGACTCAATTGGAGTTTTAGAAAGTAGGCATTCTTTATTGCGGCACCGGACGCATGGGGAATCGCTCCACCTAACATGCATACCTGATATCAGTAATACAGAGTTTATATACAATCAGAATATACATAGTCATTACATGTCTGGGGAGAGGTAGGCTTAGACTAATGATTTCCAGGAATTTATTTACATGATCTCCTCCTACTCATGCATGTGTAAGAATTTGAGTCTGGGGTCTTTTTGGCATCTTTGGTGGTCTCTGAGGGTCTCTGGTGGTCGTTCTCCAGTGAACTTTAGTTGAACTTCTAAATTCCTTTTCCTTACATGGTGCATCCTTGGCTAAAAGTAGTTCACGTACGTCTTCCTTTATCAACATGTCATATGTATCCATCTTAGTCAAGGTTTAGCGTGGAACCTCCTGTTATCTGGCTGCCCACATCCTGCCACCTGGTTGTACCCAGCTGCAGTTTTGACACCTCCTCTACTCCTTTAAGTGATTTATTAATAAGCTGTACGAGGTTTGACACACTCAAGGCTAAGTAACTAGATAATGGCAATTTCTACATACCTAAGCTATCACAGGGAATGACGGTCCCTCTGTCCCTGTGCTGGGTTTGTCGAGAGCCGTAGGGAGGAGAACAAGCTGGTTTCTTCCACAGGCAGTTTTGCCATGCTGATTGGAAGCAGGGAGCAATGTCCCTGGAGCCATAACCCAGTGATGCCCCCAAAAGCAAAACGCAGACAAACAGCTGTGGCAGGGGAACCCACTGGAGTGAGCCCTGTGAGCTGGATCCCGTCCATCTCGCCACAGCTGGCAGTGCCGAGCCTGCTCGGACCATGGCCTGTCTCTCTCTCTCCTCCCCACCAGTACAGATTTTCATGCTGCTTAGACCTCTTTTCAAGCTCATGCCTCCTGGGCTGAAAAAAAATCTCTTGGGAATCTGTTGGCTGTCAGTTAATCCAGAGGATGATCAGTTTAAGAAAACTTAATCACTCCTAAGTGCCTTGAAGCATCACCCATCATTGGGAAACCTTGGCCATGGGAGGGCTGGATGGCTTGCTGGGCTGCCTGCCTTTGTCTTTTCCCTGGTTCAAAATCAGCCCCAGCACGAGCTGCTAAATATTGGGGTCCCGTTCTCAGCTTGACTCGCCTTCTGGTGACTGCCTCGTCAACGAGGTGTGATTTGCTCCTAGAGGCCGTTCCTGGGAGGAATGGAGGGAATAAAGTCAGTAAATTGGATTTCAGGCTCTGGGGAGCAAGGAAGCTAATGGATGGGAGCTACCATTTGGGAAGGCAGCTCACAGCAGATCTCTGCAGGCAGTAATGATTTAAGCCCCTAAGTGAGCAGCATTTCACTGCTTCCTGGTGCTTATGTATGCCATCACTCGGCGTTAGGCCACGTGGCCTGGTTGGTGCCGACTCCAGGAAAAACGGGTTTGCATTTCTCAGGTTTCCTGTGGGCTCCTGCAACATTAATTCCTTTGAGTTACCGGATCTGAAGTTTCTCTGAGACTCACTCTCTCATTTACAGCATGCAAGTTGTCCAAGAGAGGATAAACCACAGGAAATTAGCGCACAGAGAGGTGGCGGTGGGATAGCAACTGCTCTGTCACACACGTTCCTGGTGAGGCCTGCTAAGGACCATATTCATGGACGTCAGGTCAGTGAAGGTGCTCCGACTGCAGCCGGGGTAAATACCCCTTCCCACACACTTCCGCACATTCCTGGAAGCAGCGTCATGCCCCCATATCAGCAGTGACTATTTGCATTTGGTGTTAAAGAAATCTCTTTGCCCTAGGTTTCCCGCAGCAGAGTCTCAGACATCCAGTCTTAGAAGAATAATTAATTTATTTGGATGGTACAGCAGAATGACAGCTAGAGCTGGGTGCCTCTGGAGAGGGACCCCGAAACAAAGAAAACCTGGGGTTTTAAACCCTTACAATCTATGCACCCCCTCTCCGTGTGCCCTTCACGTGCCTTTTGGTCCAATAGTCAGTCTCTTCACGCACTGTCCACACGCCTCTTGGTCCAATGGTAATTCGTGGTCTGGGGGCTCAGCTGTTTCTCTTTGGTTCTCCGCTTCTGAACTCCTGACCGACCACTTGTTGTCTTTATCTTGATGGTTTGCAGCTTCTGCTGACAAAGTTTCCTCATCTTCTTCCAGACTCCCTGACCACCAAACCACCAGGTCAGGATGAGTTTATGATATGTGACCTGGAATTCCTTCTCCTGCTAACCAATGCTAAGTGCAGTTATTCAGACAAAAGAATATATTTAAAAGAATAGAGTATAATTAAAAGGTTAGGTTGATGAAACTTACTCTGTAACCCTTGGTGCAAAGTCCTAACCAGGAGTGAGGGGCTGGGGACCGCACTGTACTGTTGTGCTGAAATTGTGCCTCTCGTCAAGCTTTTACGTGGGTTTCTTGAATTTTCCTATTTGACAAGATCCTCCCCACTGTAAAGTTCATCTTGTTGTTGCAGCTGCCTTTGGGAGTCAAGAAAATGATCCATTGAGAGCCTTTATATGTTTGGGTTTTTTTTAAAAAGGAAATCGTCTTCAACCACGCCAGCAGCAGTGCACAGCATGTGCCTTGGGGTGGGCGGTGGTCTCAGGCTGTGAGGTGGGGACATGGGCTGGAGCTGGTCTCACCGTCATCCCCCTCCTCAGCAGCGTGCTGAGTCTTGCCAGCCCAGGGCTCCAGCCCCCTGCCTGGGTACAGGGTGCTCAGAGAAGCTTTCAGCTGCCCATAGCATCCCCTTTTCAGCCCATTTCGCCCCAGGCATCCCCGACGTCACTTCTGGCTCACCGCCTGCCCGCCCGCAGATGCAGCGAGGGGCTGGTGGGCTGCATTTAACCTTGCACACCAGAGATGGGCTGCAAGAGTGGGCCAGGAGGAATCCCCCTGTTTTCTCGCTGGTATTTGCGTCATGGCTTCATCAGGCTTTGGAGGAGTGTTTCCTACCACGCATGGCTGCCCAGGGTCTGCGCAGGTACCCATCGGGGGCTGGCTGTGGCCTCGGCGGGGCTGGCTGAGAGCTGCAGCGATGGATCTCCTCTGCTCCGCGGTTCTCTGACTCACCGAGATGAGTCTGAACCAAAGCGCTCGCAAAAACACTACAGGAGGAAGCATGCAAAGATCGAGATCTCATTTACCCAGATACCTCTGGGTCCTCTCTGGTTTTTCATGGACATGTAATTCACTGGGCCCAGCCCACAACATGGGGAAAAGCAGCATCCTCGTGCTGAGTGAGACCCCAGACCCCTTCCCTAGGCAAGCTCTTAGCTGGGGACCGGGACGCACCAAGGACACGCATCAGCCTTTGTGCTCAAAGAGCAATGGGCTTCTTCTGCCTAGTGATCCCGGGAAGGAATTAGACTTTAGATGATGTGTTTTAAACAGAAAACTCATTTCTGAAGTGAGCAGAAAACCACAGAAAAGGATGGTGCAAAGATGTGGCTAAACTGCCGAGGAATTCCCCCAATGGAGTGAGCCGTGGCAGCAGCCCCAGCCCTCCCTGATCTCCCCGCTGTCCCCCAGCCTCAGCCTCCGCCAGCCCCACGCAGCCACCACGGATTAGCCAAGGTGCCAGGGGATTTCTGAAAGACCCAAAGCAATGCACGGAGACACGGAGCCTCCTGCAGCAGCGGAGCACGGGCTGGTCCTGCACCTGGCCCCTGGCACCGTGACCATTTGTTTGCACGGAGTTGGTGATTGTCCTGCAGCACCCACCTGGCAAGCTATACACAATGGACCACGGACATTGGCTCCTGGCTCCCGGCTCCCAGCCGTGTGCCGGCACCCACAAGGGCTGGGAGGAGATGTAACGTGGCATCAGCATCCAGATGGCTCCTTCTTGGCAGCCGTGCTCAGCCCGTACAGCCCAGTATTTCCCCACTTGTTAAGTGAAGGCGACGGGGCTGCTGCTGCCTGGTGATCCTGCTCTCTCCCTTTGCAGGCCCAGCCGTGGTGTGCGCTTGGCTCGGGCTGGGCTCCCTGCAGCTTCCCTGGCCCCTGTGGCTCTGGATTTGGCAGCGAAGGGCTGCTACACCCTTCCCCAGGCTTTCTTGGGTCGATGCAGCTGTGAAGCACTGCCCAGCTGCCAGGAGCCCCTGGGAGCACAGCTGCGTGCAAGGGCAGCATTGGCCCAGCCGACACCTGCGGTTCTCGTAACACACCCACGCCAGAGGGACAGGCTGAGCCCCATCTCCCAACTGGGCAGCGCAGCAAAGTGGGGGGCTGTTGGAACCCCCCCATCAGTGCCACAGGAAGACAGCCACCACCCCCCAGCTCCCTGTGAGCCCCCCCAAGAAGCATGGAGACTGGCCACAGCCTTTTCCTGCGTGGCTGCCAGAGGGTGCAGTTCTTCCTGCTCACCCAGCCCCTTCCCGGCCATGCCGTAACACTGGAGTTCTCCAGACTTCAAACCAGCCGGGGAGCAGCGTCCTCCTGCCCCGCTGTAGCAGGCAGCACAAGGCAGGCAGCACCGTTACCGTGGCCCGAGGGAGCAAATGTGCGTCAGACATGTCCCAGACATGCCTCCACACGATGCTCTTTAAAAGAAATTCTTAGTGCTTCTCTCCCTCCACAGTTTCGATTTGAAAAGCAGACACAGCTCCTCTCGCCTGTGACACCGACAGGAAACACGGACCTGTGCCCATGGCATGTTGGCGCCCCAGGGCACCAGGCTCACAGGCACGGGGCATGTGGTGCCCTTGCTGCCTGGCCATGGGGCGAGCCTGGCCCCACGGCACTGACATTGGCCCAGCAGAAAGGGGAGCACAAGACTGAGGTCACACTTCTGCAGGGACTAGAAATTTTGTTCTTACAAAAAAGTGTGATGGCCAGGGTCATCCCAGTCACTTCAGCTCAGCCTCTGGCTAGGGACCATGTTTTTTTTTTCCTGTGGTTGCCATTTTCAGAAAACATTAACGAATAAATGATCAAAAGCCCAGAAAGCAGAAGCTATGACTAATATTCTTTGAGCTTCCTCTAAGTTTAATACCAGAGCAATAAACGATTACAGGAATAGAAATGAGACCGGGCAGCGAGTCAGCAGTCACTGGGAGCGCCAAGCTGCTCCTCCATCACCTGGATGATCTAGTCTTTGGGTAGTCAGGCCCATGCTTTTATTTTTTGCATATTCCCTTTTACTAGTAGCAAAAGCAATAGCCACTAAGTGCCGAGGGGAGCAGATGTATCAGGGGCACCAGGAGGGTGTGGTGTTCCCTCGCCGCGATGCCAGCAAAGGTGCCCATGGAGTAGACCACGAACACCTCCGAGCTCACGCGAGAACCTTCAGAAAGGGGAATCGTCAGCTTATTCTCACAGCACAGGCAGAAGCACCGCTGTGGTTAAGCACCAGCTCTGAGGTATTGCTCATTTGCATTGTGCGCTTTCCTCAGCCGCTTTGATGTTGTACGTGAGCTCATGGTGCCCGGAGCTCCCGTCCCGCCCAGGAGACCAGGTATGCCCATGTTACTCCTTGCTGAACACAACCACCGCCATCCAGGCAGCCTGGTTGGCTGCAGGCTCATCCCTGTCCCCACCGTGGCCAGCTGAGCCAGCAGCAGCGTGGCGCCCAGGGGACGTGGCCCCACTTGTCCATCACCGCCTTCCCAGAAGCCAGCAAGAGCTTGGAGGAAGCTGCGGGCCAGGAGGGCGACTGCACCTCTTTAGGCATTGGGGAGGCTGCTCCTTCCTCGGCTTACGCCTTGGTGTCATTTCTGCAAGATGGGGTGTGTCCCTCTGTGCTACCTGGTCAGTGCCACCCCTCGGCAACCCCCATACCAGCAAAGGTGGCAGGCTTGCAAAAGGCACCTCTCGGAGCTCACCCAGCGCGATGGTGATGTGGGCTCGGGGCGCTCAGACCTGCCAGCACACGGGGTGAAGAAGCAGCTGCTGGCTGAGGAGCTCCTCGAATGGTGGGGGAGAAAGAGAGAGCGCCAGCCTCGATGTACATCCCCCCACCACCACCAAGCAGCCCCCACACTGGGGGTTTGTCCCTCTGCGTCACTGCAGATGCTGTTAGGTACACGCCAGCCCCAACGGCCGCTTACTGGTATTTAAAGGTGTCATCTCCCGATGGCTGTGGCTGCTCTGTATTAATGATGTTCTTCAGCCTTTCTTTGCTTTATTTTGGGTGGTTTTTTTTTTGGCTGTGGATGCAGAGGTTTGGTTTTAATGGGCTCAGCTGTGTGCAGGGGCCAGCACCTCCCTTGACCATTGAGGTGGAGAAGGCCAGTTTAGATGACCCAGGACATGGACTTCTTCTCTACAATGCCAAAGCTGCAAATACATGGACTGCTCGCACGCCAAGTCCTCCGGAGTTGGAAAGAGGTGATGGGTGAGCCAGCACACCCACCACACAGCAGGTAACAGCCAGGCTGAGCAACAGCCTGCAAAACGCCACGCATTCAGCGTGACAGCTCCTGACGTGAGCACGGTGCCCATTCGTCACTGGCAGCCAGTGACCGGCAGACTCAGGTGGTTTTTGTGTGTGTGTGTGTGTGTGTGTGCATGCTACTGGATGTTTGTCTTTGCCTGTTTTGGTTTTTTCCACCCGTGGGTGTCCTGAAGACTCAAATAATGCAAATCACCCCCGTCACTGTCCTGAGTGGAGCAAGAGAAGCTGGAGCCTGCAAAACCACAGGGAGCATGCGAGGCCAGGGGGTGCAGCTGCCCTGCCAGGCACCGACACATCCCTCTGGTCCCAGCCAATGGAGCCTGCACCCACTCCATGGGGCTGGCCCGAGGAATCTCATCTGAAAAAAAAACTACCAAACCTAAATCAAGCCCTGTGTGTTGTGTTTCACTGGGAAGCTCCAGGAAAAGGCAGACTGCACGCAGCTGGCTGAGCAAAGGCTGCCCCCAAAGCCTCCTGGGGTTTGGAGACCAGGTTCTAGCATTCCTTCCTGTCCGCTTCCCACATTGGAATTTTTCAACATTCCAAAAAAAAAGGCGGTGGTGGGGAATATTCCCACCCTCCTGTACTCTCCCCTTCTGCCCTAGCTCTCAAGCTCCCTATGTTTTTTCCCTTGGGAACAAGGCCACTGAAGACTACAGCGTTGCCCTGGCTGTTTTGGAAACAGGATGCCTGCACTCAGGTACGGCGTGAGCTCTGCTTGACTGCGTCAGCATCGCTGGCTTTTTGCAGCCGGCAGGCGTGAAACTGAGAAAGCTGAAGTGGAGGGATAACGCAGCCAGCGTACGAACAGCCCCAGGATGTATGGCTCAGTCGTGCGTGGGGACAAGTGGTGGCTCCCCCTCACCGCTCAAATATGGGCCAGGCCACATCTTGGCAAGGGTGGTGGTGGGGTCGCATGCTGCCCCGCACGGGGTCTCGTACCCCAGCTATGCTGGCAAGAGCCCACGGCCACAAGCAGATGTGAGGCAGGGCGAGTTGGCAAGCAGCAGCCAGCCAGCACGGGCAGATCAGCAGGAGCACGGGGAGCAGTGCCACGCACAGCCTGCCCACGCTGCGGTGTGCCGCATAGGGCCCTGCTGCCCTAGTGGCAAGGACACTGCTGTTTGACTTGCTGCGAACATGATTTATCACTTGCTGCACCAGTTGGGCAGGAGAGTAAATACTTGATTTTTTTTTTTGATTTTTTTTTTTTGGCCCAAGGGCTTTTTTTCCCTCCTCTTTTCAGCACCACCAATATGAAGAGTTTTCTGAACTGCAGCTGCTGACCCGCAGGATGGTTCCCAGGGCTGTGTGCAGTGCCTGGCTCAGGGACAAACACACACCTGGCCTCCCCCCGCTCCTGATGGATGGTCCTAGCAGAACAAGGGCCACCACACTGTATGGTGTCTGCTGCCTACAATGCATGTCCAGCCCCTGCTCTCACACATCCCTTGCTCACAAGCTCCAGGGAAAGCCAGGGAGTCCGGCAGGAGTTTTGCAGGGCAGGAGGAATTCACGCAGATGAATCTCCAACCAGTGAGAAAGGAGAAAAACCTACTAAAGCCCCGCAGCACCAACCTCTGGTGTGAGCCATCGGCCACCTGCAAAACAGCAGGGCTGCTCCTCCACCGAGCACTCCCAGGGCATGGGAGTGAAGCTGATGATAGACAGTCAGGCTCTTGCTTTAAGGAGCATAGTCGAGAGCGGATGAGGACAGAAGAGAAGCTGGTGGATAAGCATTATTCTGAAGCCATTTATTACAGAGTTATTCATTATCTCTATTTATTATAGAGTTAAAAAACAGATTTGACAACTTGAAACAGTCTTCTGATGAATATTTTGGAGAGAATGGGGGCAGAGGCAAAAAGGAAGCAGGCTGAGCTGCCTTGTGCTTGCTTTCTGGTGGGAAAATAGCATTTTAGTGAGAAATGAAAGTTTCAGTGGAAAGAAGTCTGAAATCTTAGCTTTTCCCTAGAGCAACATAGAGTATCTGCTACCATCAGCATTTCATATAGTCTAATAACAAAATATTAATATCTGAAAATCAAGCCTACAGTTCACAGAAAGGCTTTGCATCAACCTCCTACAGTACACAGACAAACACCTGCTGATGGCTCTGCCAAACCCTGTCTGGAGCATCTGCTTCCAAGATCATCTGGGAGACTGTTCCCTGCAGTGTCTTTACTACTGCAGTCCAGCCCACACCGAGACAGAAAGACCTACAGGAGGCTTTTCTGTTATTACCTGTGGCAGGATGACAACTTCAAGAACTGCCAGGGAAGACTGCTCACCCAGGGCCAAACTGCCTCCGGGGACGCGAGAGCAACCCAGCCAGCTCTGCACAGGGAGGAAGAATTAAGGAAGGAAAATGGGAATGAGCCTTCGCCCGCATGCACCGCTGCCAGGACTTGGACAGGAGCATTGCCTCTGCACTCCAAAACAAGGTCTAAAAAACTTTCAAAGGGTTTAAAGAGGTTACGGGCTGCTCCATGGCAAGCCAGCAGCCCTTCCTGTGAGACAAAAGCAACCCCAGCTCCTTCTCTTTCTTCTTATCAAAGTGGAGTTTCAGAAGTGGCTGTCATTGCAGGAGCAGATATCTGATTGTGAGAGCTTTTAAATTTAACAAAGACATAACAAAACCCACCAACGGGAAACTGGTTTCAGAAATTCAAATGGAAACAATATTTTTTAATGATAACCAACAAAACACCCCCAGCGAGGCAGTCACTAAGTTGATGCCTGCCATCTTTGAGGGATCTCTCTTCAGAGATGATTCCTCCAGGGCTTACCAGGGCAGCAGATCCAGATGGAGCAGAGCAAGCTGCCAAGCATCCAGCCCTGCTCCTAGGCACAGCTCCCCAGCAGCTGGGCCCACAGGGCAAGGGTAAGGGCACGTGGCAAAGGGGCTGCTCACAGGCTGCGCGATGGGAATGGCTCCGCTAGGCACACCTCAGCTGGCAAGAGGGCCACACACGTTCACTGCCGTGGCAGTTTCAAGTGGTTTCCACACACTGTACCCACTGCAGGGAGGTCAAGGCTCCAAGCAGAGCCCCAGGAGCAGCTCGTACTGCTCAAATGCAGGAACTTTTTGTCTTCGTTTAAATGACCCTCAGGCAGAACAAGGGCCGAGGTCCAGGCCTCCAATACACCACCCAAGCACCCTGAGACTGAGGATAGTCTGCAGACATAAAACCCCCAGCAGTCAGATGTTATCCAGAGACAAAACCTCATTTCCTGGCAAGAACTCAATCAAAAATGCTACAAAAAAATCGACTTGGACACACTTCTTGGTGAAAAATTCTTACACAAGTTTTCTATCCAGTTATAACTTGATGCTGCCTCTGCTTTTTGTGATCTAGAAAAAAAAAAAAAGAAATTAATCATCTAATCAGGACCTCAGACCATAATCGAACTCAGGGCTGGAGGCAGGTTACAGTGGCAGCTCACAGTGGCAGCTCAGTGGTAGCCAGCAGCCTGTGCTTGATCCAGAAGAAACCTGCACTGTGTTCCTGTCATTGCTACACAACCCCAGCTGGAGCTGCGTCTGCATGGGGATGCCCAGGACACTCAACAGGACTCAGAAAATGCAAAGTCTTGGAGGCAGCCGAGGTGCCCTGATCTCAGGTCTCCGTACACCTAAGGAAGGCAGACACCGGTGTTTGTGCCCTGACTTTGCGTGCTTTGTTAACTCTGCTGCTGGGCAAACAAGCCCGAGGGGCGCCAAGCCCATGACAGTCCCTTCAGCCTGCGGTGTCCGGAGCAGAGAGAGTCGTGCTTGCCCCAAGGTCTGGCAATGCTGACCTCAGGGACACTGCCTGGCTTCCCGGCCTGCCCCAGGCTACAGCCACAGCTACGCGTAATGTTTTTAGCTCCAGTAACCGCGATGCAGGCTGGTGAGTTCTTCCTCTCCTCCTGCCAACCAGACCACACCAGCAACCACACTGGTGAAGAAAGGCAAGCAAAACTTTTCGGCTCTGAGAATTTCCTTCTAGGAGCCTGTTGAAGTTATACTGCCAAAGCCCTCCTCTAGCAGCACGAGCTGTGCCTCTCGCTAGGAGGAGAGCTTGCTGGCATCGTGCTACTGCTACAGCACCGCTGCAAACCCTTCTGCACGTCATTTCAGGCCAGCAAGACGCATCCATCATCACCTACAAGTCCCTGACAGGGAAATGCCACCACCACCCCTCTCTGCAGCTGCCTTCTCAGAACTGGGGAGAGAGCCCCTCTTCTGTGAGGACTTTCTTTGAAGACATCAGACTGCAGCAATAGGTCACACGCTTCCTTCCACCCCAGGAGCACCAAGGGGGGTCTCCTTTCTTGGTACTGTTTTCACTTGGCTGGACAGCAGAGTGTTTCTGCAACCCCAGTTTGGGGCTCTTGGGCATTCATGGTTAAGGACACAAATGCAGTGCATGTGGTTTCTTCTTAAATGCAAGCAGTCTCATTTCCTCATTTTCCTCTCTTTGCCAGAAGTTTCCTAGAGGTGAAGTAGGAGGTGGTACAAAGTCACTAGTTTAAATTTTTTTCACTACTGAGAAACCAGATTGTGCATTTTTAGGCACTGCTGGCACACAGTTTCTGGCCCTCAAACAGAGGAGCCACTCTTTGCATCAAGCCCAATCCCAGCTTTCTACACTGGGGACTTTCTGCGAGGAAGGAAAAACTGGGACAGCAACCAAAAAAGTCCACCTCAGCTGCAGAAGAAAGAGTGGGAAGGCTAGGAAGGGATACATGAGCTGTTAAGGTAAGAGAAAGGCAGCTCAGTGCATGTTTGATAGCAAGTGCTATGCTCCAGGTTTCTGCTGTGAACCGGCAACAGGAAACATCTTTCCTGGTCGCCAGCCTTGGGAACAAGAGTTTGGCTGTTTGGGGGTGTTGAGGGGGGCTACGTTCACATCTCTAGGATCCTCCTTGGCCCCTAACTGGAAAGGCTTGATCAGACTTAAGCCAGGTCTGGCAGCTGGAACTGTCTGAAAAATAAGTGATTTTCTTTCTCCATCCTACACTCCCAGGGGCACTGACCACATCCTGAGATCAGATGGCCATCTTCACCCAAACTCAGGCCATGAAGTGAGCCTGGTAAAGCGCTCAAGCACTTTATCTCCCCTCTTCATGTGGTGGCTAATGGTTTTCCACTGCACATCTAGAAGTGGAAGCTAGGAGCACTAGAAGCTCCCAAGTGGCAACTTTCAGTACATTGCACAGTTCCTACTGGATTAAGAACGTAGGATGCAATTCTCACTATCGAGGATGTGAGAGATGGTATCTCATTCCTTCCCTTCTGTCTTTCCATACAATACTCTGGGGTGAATATAACAAGTTCCAGGCCTAAGCTGCAGCAAGAGGCACGGAACTGTGGAAAAAGCCTTCAGTGGTGAAGACCGCTAAACAGCACAACGGGTTACCAACGATAACTCTGAAAACTTCCACTGTAAGTTTTTCAGCTAGCATCTGTCAGGAACAGTTTTAGTCAAGCTCAGCTTGCCACAGACCCAGGCAGGTTCTTGGTGGATCTTGGGGCAGGAGATAGACCCTTCCAAACTAATTTCAGCGCTACTTTGAAAGTCAGCAATCTTATTAATTTTAGAGGGCCGATTACTGTAGTGAAGACAGACATATGTCATGTCACAGTGAAAGCCACCAGCCTGACAGCAATGCATATCAGTACCATCACCCCGCTCTCAGGGCAGGTCTCCAGGAGCAGTGGTCAGCGATTCAGAGCCCAGCTGGCTGCTAGTTACTAGTGGCACTCAATACTGGGACCAACACTTAGGAGTCAATACTGGGGTTTCATATGCTTTAGCACCTTTGTTACTGACTTAGATGGCAGGATGGAGCATAAAGGGCAGCAAATCTGCAGATGACGCCAAATTGGGAGGAGTGGTTCATACACTGAAGGGCAGAGCTGCTATTCTGAGGGACCTAGACAGGTTGGAGAAATAGGCTGAGAGGAACCCTCAAGAAGTTCAACAGCAAGTGCACAGCCCTGCCACAGGGATGGAGTAACCCCCTGCAGCAGAACAGGCTGGAGACAACAGGCAAGAAAGCAGCTTTGCAGGAAAGAACCTGGAAGTGTGGGTGGACAAGCAACCCGGGAGTCAGCAGTGCGCCCGTCCATCAATGGCCACTCACCACCAGGAACACAGCCAGCAGGGTGAGGGGAGGGATCCTGTGTCTCTGCTCAGCGCTTGTGAGACCGCCTGGAGAGCTGGGTCCAGCCTGGGTTCCCCCGCATAAGGACCATGACAAACCAGAGGCTATCAAGATGGTTTGGGCTGTGGCACACAACATATAAGGAGAAGCTGAGAGCACCAGGTTTGTTCAGCTTGGAGAGAAAGCAAAAGGGAGATCTTACTGTTGTCTGCTACTCTCTGATGGGGAGCCACAAAGAGACACACAAGAAAAGCTGAAAGGCAACAGGCACAACGTGAGAAATTCTGATGAGATGCAAGGAAAGCCTTTACCGACAGCGTGGTCACACATTGGAATTGGAAATGCCATCACTCCTCTGGTCTCATCTCTGGAGATGGACAACCTGCTCCAACTTTGAACTTAGCCCTTTTCAGAAGGGGGCAGACAAAGCAGCCTCCAGACATCCCTTCCAGCTAAATCACCCCAGAAGTCCATGAAGCACCACTTCTCACGAGACCTCACACTTTGTGGGAAACTGCATTGAGAACATGTGCCTTTCAGTTTTCCGATCCGTGAAATGGGGCTGACAGGATTTCCTTATTCAAGCCTTTGTTGTCTAGCAGGTGTACCAAATAACCCACTTTTTTCAGTGTGGAATAGATGACTCAGCTCCTTCAGAGCGTGAGGCTCTGTCTGCAGAGCCTTCCCTCTAGCACATGCAAACAGAAGACAGAGGCAATTCTTGTGCCATACTTAGTATTTTGTTTCAGAACTCACTTGTGATGCTGTTGGAGGCTGCGTGCTTTCTTCAGATCTGAAATCCTCAGAGCTGCCCCAAAGTTTCTAGCAAACAAACTTAATGCTTTCATTTTACACCAGAAGCATAACAATTATCTGGGAAATCCCCCTCCCACACCCCAGAGTCCGTACTTTGGGTGACATGATGATCTCACCACATACAGTTACTCAGGTTCAATGTTGCTTTTAAAAAACTGTCACGTAAAAGCCACTGGGGTCAACTTTTAACCTAAGGTTCACTCTGAACAGCTATGTATGCTTAAATACAGAAAAGAATTGGAGTTGAGAGAAAGGGACCAAAAGAAATCTTCCATCTCTTCTCCCTCACTCCCCTCTTAACCACACACTGCCATACCTTAAGAGACTTGACCTACCAAGTACAACTGCTCTCATCCTGCCAGGCCCTGCGGTAGTACTCTGCTGTTGCCTTTCCCAGCTTCTTCATAATCCTAAAATGGTCTTCTCATGACAAGAGCCACTGATACCTGCACAGGTGCTGCCTCTTGCTATGCCTAACTCCACAGCACATCCCACAGAGGGATGCAGGAAAGCCGGGAACACAGCAACAGCTGCACAGCCCCTTTTTGCAACTCTGGTCCAATATGAACAGTCATGGGGGTCAAGAAAGGAAGTTATAAAAAAGATAATTGGGAGGAAACATCAGGAACCTGCACCCTCTTCAGTCCTGGGGACACAGGAGAGAAGGAAACTGCACGGAAAAGGCAACAGCTCTCCTGTCCAAATACTTACCAAACAGGAAAACTAGAATGGAGAGGAACCATGACCTTCCCCTTTCATATTCCCCCAAAGGAAGCTGTTTCAGTTCCGCTACCTGGAGACACAATAAGCCAAGTCATCCTTCAGCAGGTACCTTCACAGGTGTGGTTAAAAACAGGTAATATAGTAATTAAGACATTTTAATAGAATTCTCACATTCTAATAAACCTGTTCCCTTCAGCATCTGAGGAGCATACAGCTGAGTCAGGAAGAGAGCAGAGTACCTGTAACACAGCAGGTGGAATTTCCCCTTTTACACACAGTGATCTGCACGCCTCCCCACGTGGAGAGGTGTGGCTGCGTATTTTTACGATGAAGTGATATGAGACATCTTGTTCATGGTGCAAATCCAAGAGGTCTGCAACATTAAGACAGTGAATTGGTACATGTATTCAGGAGGTGGCGTCCCACCTCGGGGGACAGTCAAGCTGCCTGCTGGGAAGGATAAATCCTTAGCTATACTGCAGGCACAGAGCTTGCCTCTTGTCACAGGTCCAACAACTCCTAGAACATCTGATCACAACTACTACAAGACAGGGGTGAGTCAAGGACTAGGCTGATAGAAAAACATTACTCACAACCCTGATTTTATTGCATATTTTGTAACCAGAGACTTCTACAACAGCGTGCACCTTCATGTTTTGTGATGCAGAACACCTCAAAACCCAGGCTAGAAAGGACCTTTCCCTTCTTGCCTTGTTTTTTCAGAGCTTCTAATCAGAAGTTCCCCTGGTAGAAGAGGAACAATGTCAGCTTACAGAATTGCTCATCTTCACTTCACCCTGTTTCCAGTTAAGCGAATGGAAAAGGATCCCACCAACTGCAATGGAAGTTGGACAAGGCCCCTGGAGACTGAGCTCAGAACAGAAACAACTCGAGAGGAGATGGCAAGGAGGTAGATTCTCCGTGCTCACAAAAGAAAACACAAATACACCTTATTTAAAACCAACTCTTTCCACCCTCACATTTATTTTCCCTAAAAAAGTCTTTGCACACAAATCTCGTTTCTCCTTTCCAATTCAGCGGGATTGCTGCAAGCACTCCATGGCACGTGACTCCAGGGAAGCAGAGAAAGTGTACTGCAACTCAGTCATATTTCCATAGGAAAATTTGACTTGTAACTTACATCATCCTTGAAATGCTGACACAGGTTTGTAAGAAGCATCTGAACATCAAGTCCAAGGAACAGCACCATAGCCATCCGAGGCCTGACATGGCTGCCGAGCTCTAGCAGAGTAGGAGGCCCTCCTTTGCCACCAGGCGCTGGCGATGGATTTTATCCTGCTGTAGCTCCTCGTGGTTTGGATGCCAGAGTTTCATGATAATCCTCTCGATGTTTAGAGCATAGACAGTATGCGCAGGAATAACTTCTTTGTGCACCTGGAAATACACATTAGAAAACAAGTTTCATGCTTTCATATGCATTTTCCCATATTGCCTATGGAAAAAACTTTCCTCTGCTACAGGATGATCAGGGAACCAGCCCTGCAGAGCAGGATGCGGGCTGTCACATATGATGAGAGCTGCAACTTGCCAGCACCACCACACCAGTCATCACAGAACAACCGCCTGTTACGCCATTTTGTAAGGGAGTAGCACGGTAAGGAAATCATCGTTTTGCTCTTGCGATGATAAACAAAAATTTGTCATCAAAATCTTACAAACAACCATTTTATCTGAGTAAACACACAAGACAAATGCTTGATTACAGCTCTTAAAATGGATGGTCTGCCTCCACAGCCTTGAGACAAAATCCCAAGGCCTGTTCACAATAGCAGAGATCAAGGGGGAATTTCTCACAGCTAGTTTTGGGCATGCAAAGCAGTCTGAATGTCCCCAGAGCTGCCAGAGAGGGAAGGAACCACAGCCATACATCTCCACAAGAAAATTCATCCAGCCCACCTTAGACACCTCCCCAGGGTTGGGGTGGTCATAGCTAACCCACTGCAGCAGCCTGCATGCCAGGACTCAGTATTGCTCTAAGTACCCAGGTGGAACATGAGCAGCATGAAGGGACAGGCCAGGCAAGTCATTTTAACGCATCGTTGTCAAAATCTCAGTCTAGCTCAGTTCTGATATAATCACAGCAGTCTTGATACAGAGGAAGAGTTCACCCTTCTTACATAGCTCTAAGAAGAGACAGGGATTTCCTCATCAACTCTCTGATCAAGGGAGCAGAACAGGCATTAAACCCTGAGCTGACTGTATGTTAACTGTTACCTAATAGTGGGAACGAGTCAAAGCCAAAGAATTGTAAATTTGAGAGGGAAAGAAGGAAACAGACTGTAGGAGGAGAAATCAAATCCCCTTCCCCGCATGTAAACCAAATCCGAGACTGGCAGCTGGCACTCAGGACAGTGCTGCATGTGACATGACGGTGTAACATGTACAGCTTACCTGTAATGCCTCAAAAAGGTCATACATGTTCACTGGCGGCAGGGATGCCGGTAAGGTGTCTCCCGAGCACGCTAGGAGTAGAGCTGCCTGCTGTTCTGCATCATCAGGCGGGGGCTGGGGAGCCAGACTCTGACCGGCAGAAGGTGTTGCGCAGGTCGGAGGGCTGTAGACAGAGCAGGCAGTAAAACCTTCCAGTCAAGAAAACATCATCAGTGTTGTAAGTCACACAGCGGGGGCTTGGCCCTAGTGTTTGCTTTGCTGTATCAGTTGACATAGCCCGTATGTACATAAAATTATTTCAGCTGTAATTAAAAACTCTTTAAAATTCCAGTTTAATAAAAATATGGCAAAACAATCCTCAATCTGCTTCAAACCTGCTTAACTGATGTCTATTAGGCAACTTTTGTTATTTACAGCCAATAGCTTCTAGCCAGGAAAAAAAAACAAAACTAAGGCACCCACAATATTAAGTTGAAAGACATTAGCCGTTAGGCAGAGTTGTTTGGAGTGTATTGCGTTTGTAGTGCTATAACCAAATCTTAAAACACCCACGACCTCCTGTCAACTGCTAGAAGCTGACATAGACAAACACACACAACTGCCTTCTCATACACACATGCTGCCAGATGCAGTGTAAGCTGTTTGACACTGAGACTCTGGAAAACAAGATGACCTTGAAGCCCTGCTAACTGGAAAGGCATGCCAAGGAGCCATAAATACATTTGGAAGCAGGAAACGACAGGATTGCATGCATGCCCTCACTGACATTCCACTCCTATGGCACAACAGCGGTGCACCCACAAAGGCAGGGCTCTTCTGCCCATGGCCAGTTTCCCTGAGAGCAGCAGAATTCCTGTGTCACTCACTCCAGCTCCCAAAAAGCAGAATTACAAAGGACATTCAGAGGGCATGGGGTCACCTTCATAAACAGATGGACAAGCACAGGCAAGGAAGAGGGCCTTGACGGTGTCCTAAACTCCACTGCTGAGAAATCCCCACATGCTCCCTCCCTATTTAGCCGCACAGTCCTCCGTACTGCAACCTTCTTAGTGTGTGAAACCTAAACACTGTCATTAACAGTTTCTACTGAGTAAAAAAGAGAAACTGAACCACAGAGCAACTTCAGGAATAGCAAATTGCATTTGAAATTAGCAGTGTGCCGAGAGCTCCTTACCACTCAATTAAATTGTTATAAGCAACAACACTGTTCTTCAGGTATGGCTGAGGGTTAACATTGCTTCCGAAGGCATACTTGAAATGGCCATCTCTCAGACGATAGGCTTTCCGCCTCGATATCACAGATGTCAGGATATCCTTAAGATGGTTCTGCAGTGAAAAACAATCTTATTACACATGTTGATTTATTCACTCTACCAAGCCACAGCTATGAGAGGTGCCTCACTAACTGGCAAGACAGAAGTAGTGCTACTATGACCACAAGGACCTAAAGACTTAGGGGAACCAAGATCTGGACAAGTCACAGGATGTTTTCAGTATCTGATACTGTTGGATATAGAGAACATGGCACTGTGTGAGTACTGTATGCATTAGCCTGTGAACTGTACTTTAATATGCAATTCGCTGCTTCAAATGTCAAAGAAGTTTCTTAAATGCTAGGAAATTCCCAATCTCTGATCCCTTTGATAAACAGTTAAGAGTTCATAGGTGGCACTAGATGTTACACTTTACAGAAATACCGGCCGTATTAACATAATAAATGTACAGTGAAAAGCCACTCATTCCCCTTTTTCAGACTGGCCAGTTGCCTGCAAAGTGCTGGAGAAGCAACTGTCTGAAAAAAACCAAGCAGACAACCGCTTCTTAATTTGGCCTCACTCCCAGATGGGGAATTCAGGTTGGCCTCCACATCCTGACTCCAAAAAAGCATCCACACATCAGCACACCAAGTAATGGCTGTATCATTCCCGGGACATGTCAGGTAATGCACCACTGATGGCTAAAACCAGCAACAACAGGCACCTCACCTGCAGGTATTACCCGACATCTGTCACTTCACTTCCATGCCAGATACTCACACCTATGACTGATTATTTTTTTATAGACCTGTTTAAACTGGAGCTCCCATTCTGCCCTGCTTTTAAGTGACAGGAAGAGCATTTTCCAAAACAGCTACTTAAGCATGTCTGGAGTTCTTCATGTGCAAGAACTTCAAAATTAACACTTGCAAGCAAAAATCCAAGACTTTACATCTATGATGCCACAAATCTGGAAGCCCTTTGATTCTCATCTTACTCCTCCCAAGGCAAATGGGCAATTAGAGAAGCAGGTTTCCTCCCCCCACTGAGGGATGCTACCCCATACTGCACGCAGAGCCTTTTGTTGCCAATATAATGAGAACACCACGGCTGCCCAGCCCAGTCTCACCTCCACAGCATAAACAACCGCAGTCACTGCCTCCTCTGTGACATTGTCAAGCCCGTGCTCATATGCGGTTACAATCATCCTTCCTTCTAACTGGCCACGTGTAGGAAGCATCATGGTATGAGAACATAGCTTCAAATCGTCATCCTCCTGAGGATCCTTTGCCACAAACTGCTGGGCTCCAGACAGCGGATTCTGTGGCTGGAACCGGTGCTGTTATGAACACAACATTAGAGCATAAGATGATAAATACTTGGTCGGACCTTTTGGTTCATCAAGCCAAACATCCCTTCTCCAGTTGAAAAGCAAACACCTAGAAAAACACATTGCAGTAGGACAAGCAGAGGGATATTCCTCCCAGGATACTCTCCCAACCCCCAGTGATTTGTGACTGAAGAAGTTTCTGAGCCAGAGTTGGTGTCCTTTTATTAAACAGCCCACGAACTTGTCAGCAGCACCCTGAACCACCTAAACTTTGGGTATCCACAACATCCTGCAGCAAGAAATTCTACAGTGTAACAAGACACCACATGAAGAGTCACCTCCTCTGGTTTGCTCTGTACTTCCCACCTGCTAGACTGATTCTCCTGCAAGTCTCAAATGTGGTCAGTCACTGTCCCTTTTAGCTCTGTTCACACTATCCAGGCCAGTGATGATTTTACGGACTTTCACATCTCTCAGTCACCTCCTATGCTGAAGGATTCTCATCTATTTAGCCATTTCTTGTACAGAAGGGTGTGTTTTTACTTACTAACTGTACAGTTTCCATCAAGATTAAAAACCACGATCCTAAGCTTGTGTGATTAAGTGATCCTTACATTTCTTTAAAGCTTTAAATGCAACAACTTAGACAAACTCCAGTTCTGAATGTCATACTCTAGTCTCCCTGTGCACTTTCAATACTCTAAGCAGAGCTGTGTTACTAAGCAGCCACCAATACTGAGATGGATTTATGGCTGTTCTAAAGAACTGACTCAGTTATTCAGGAAAAAAACCATCACAGAACAGGAATTCACACCAGAAGGTGGCAACCCCCATTTCCCAGGTTACATGTGTTCCAGCACAATTCCCTTGCTGTGCTAGTATCTCAAACTCTGAGTGCCTGTGGTGGCTCCCGGGAAGTCTCAGTCCCCAGGTAAAGGCAGGGGGGAAAAGCAGACGGGAATGACTGATCCTTGAGCCCAGATGTGTGCTTGGCCCAGCCCCAGCCCACAAGGGAACAACATCACCCTGGCTCACCAAGTACTCCCACAACTCCTGCGCCTCAGCTCTCCAAGCCACTAATCCACTGGCTCTGGAATGAAGATTGCTGCAAGGCTCTTATGGGGCATCAAGACAAACACATACTTTAAATATAAACAATGAATATACAGCAAAGTGGATTTCTCACATCTTAGTTTCAGGAGAGGAAGGGGGGCTGCTTTATTCAAAGGACAGCGTGGCATTTAACTCAGAGTGAAAAAACAATCCACCCACTAATGATGTGAAAGCAGGTTTCCCTCCCCGTAATTCTGAAGACTTATGCTTTCATTACAGGAAAGCTACATGTCTGTGTACCTGGAAAAAAAAAAAAAAAAAGACCTTCAAAATGTAAGCAGCTCTTAAGAGGAATATGGTTTAGGAGAGCAGAAGCCAATTGGAATGAACTTGTGGTTGTTCACAGCTGTTATTCTGACCAGTGAGGGAAACATCAGCAAACAGCAAGGCACTTCAAGTTCACACTACTCAGGAATTCCACTAGCAACAGACAACCCCACTATTATAACATACACTTCATACAGTGCTTACTACCAAGCATTCCAGGAACATTTGTATGAACACACAAGAAATGTGGTGTAATGTAGGGGTATCCAAGTAAACCAAATTCCAAGACTTCCACTATGTCACAACTTGCTTCCCAAACTCTCCTCTACTTGCTACTGAAAAGTTACGGTGAAGTTTTAAAACAAAAAGATAAGACAAGACTGCCATCAGAATTCAGGTTGCAGCTGTGAACGCTGCAAAAATATTTCAGCAGTTTCTAAACACAACAAGTCTTCAGCTGGACTCGCATCCCTTTGAAACACTAGCCTCAAGCACACACGCAGTGCCAAACTACAGCCCCCAGAAGTGCGGTACGCGCTTCAGCTGAGCCAAGGTAACCTCACAGCGTAAGAGCGGGAGATTTCACATGCTCGCCTTTCTCCCCTATCCCCAGCCCCTTCTTCCTTTGTGCTGGCTTTGGTATTCATCCAACCACGTGGAATGCTAATCCAGATGAGTAAACCAGCAAGAAAAACTTGGGGTTTGGGGTCTTTTTTGCTTGGTTGGTTTTCTGCCTTGTCAGAGAACTGAACTGGGTCATGATGTGCTCAAACACCTGAGAAATCTGGCTCAGTAAGAGACAAACACTTTCCCTTTCAACAAACTGTTAATTCAGTTTGAACTGTCTTATCAAACCCCACCCATTGAAGACAGTGCCCCATCCCAATTCTCTTTCACACCAGGTCTCCTCCACACAGGTCTGGCAGCACAGAAACAACTGCAGAACAGACGTCTGACAGTACCAGAGGGATGTACAGAGCCTTCACTCCAAAGTAAACTGGATTCTGTGTGTTTCTCTGCCACCTACCAGAAGACAGCATCTTTGCAAAGCATTTTCAATTCTGAAACAACTCGACCTTCTAAAAAACATTCCACCCAAGGAACATCTTACTTTAACACTTTGGATTGCAGAGTCCTGTGGAGGGGATCATGCAATTCTGCCTGAATAAATAAGAAATCACTTTCGCTTCAAGAATTCAGCATGTGAGAGGTGAACGAGATATTACAGAGAATATGAAAGGTGACTGAGACTATGAAAGACCTGTCCAAGTGTTACTGCAGTGACCATAGAGCTAAAGTTACTCCTTGTCGGCTCCTGGAATACAAGCTTTTGCAACTCTGACATTTAGGTGTTTTTCCATTGGTTCTCTCGTGTCTTAAAGCCAGGTCACACCGCAGCCTTTCTCCCAAGAGGCGTCCACAAGAGAGGCAGCAAGCCCTAACCCCCAGCTCTTGCCCCAATCCAAAACTCAAAACAAATAGGACATATATCATTGCACATGTTGGACTTTCATCATCCCCATCTTGTAGCAGCAAGAACTACGTGCTGTCCAGAGCTCTTCACCTCCAACAGAAGATCAGAGAGACACAACCATTTGACCATGAACACTTACATCAAACTTTTGTCGAACTGAAGAAATCTTTTTCTTTCCTTTGGGTTTTCCAGGTTTAGTTGCAGAGCCACCTGGCCATGGCAGAGATCCAGCACCTTCTACAAATTGAAAAGAAAAAAAACCCCCACTCGATAGCTGTTGCTGATTTAGGGCCAGAACGAAACTGTCCACACAAGAAAACCCTTAACATTTGGCCCCCAGCTAAGCCTTAACCCAAAATCAACAGCCATGGCCCAGAGGAAGGACTTGTCACAGGAGAATCATTTGGGTAGCTCTTCCCTTCCTTTGTCAGCCCCCTGCTAGCTTGACTCACTCATGACCCAATACTTAAGTAGAAATTTCTGCCCACACACCAGACAAAAACGCATGGCAGAAGGAGAGAGGTGAGCACAGCCTCCAAGGAAAGTCACAAGGAAAGAACAAGCCATTTCTTCCATCAGGAAGATGGCAGGAGCTTGCCCAGAAGGGGATTCTCCTCCCACCAGCTCCTGGATCAGGTCAGATGCTAACCAGTAGGATCGAGCAGTCCGACTCATTACATTTGCCTTTACAGTTTCCCATCAGCTTTAGCAAGCTTCGTCTCGGACCCCTGTTAAACATCACAGCTGATTGTTCTTGTTATGCTGAGGGGAAAGGAGAGGGAGGAAGAACTGCAAAGCCCGCTGAGCCCAGGAGCAGGATGACACGAACGTGATCAGTGAGCTTGTAACTGACCTGACAAGCAGCTGAAAAAAAAAGAAATTACAGTGTAGTACCAATAAATAAATACATTTGGTCACATCACCTTGAAGAGACTGCTTAAAAGTCCACTGTCAGCTGTTTGACAGCTACACCTACAGTAGGCCAAACCACATCCTGATAATCGCACAGCTCTTGGCAAGGCAAGGACAGCCTAGCAGGTTTCCCGCTGACGAATTTACACGATCTGCACACAATTCCATCAGGTACGTTGGAACTTAAGACAACGTTGCATTGGATGCATACGCACTTGCTGACAGGGAACAAGAAGTGCAACCCAAAGACTGGACAGCCCTCTCGTGGCTACAGAGGCAGCCTCTGCTTTGTGTCACCACTACACTCCTCCCTTGGTTTTGCACAGCGAGCAAGCACCCCTTTTCCTTCGGAGCAGAGCGTGCCCTGTGCCAGGGCTCCGCCTGCCTCCAGTGAGCTCGGACAACTCAGTTCTGAAGGTACCTCAGTTGCCTCCAAAGCGGAGGCTGTGCTGACAGCACGGCAACATCTCAGATGTTCCCTGGCCACACCTGAGTCAGCATTTGCTGTTTCCTCTAGACATGGACAAGAAGTGACAGGAGCCATCCCAAAACTCGCCATCCACAACTTGGCCAGCCTCAGGCACATTCACTGAATACTCACAAACAACCAGTTCTGGTTCTCTCCTCATACTGCAGGCTGCCATGGCTCAATACCAGCTTCACGCCAACCTGAGTGTTTACCTCCAGCTCTCGCAACTATGTTTAATTTTTTTTGTAATCAGGAATTCATAAATGCAGTTATACTACAGCCCTGTTTATAGGGAATGAGGCTGGCTGGAAGTCCTTGGATATGTGGAGCTTCCCACACTCCTGGCTGGAGCATGAGCAGTGCCCCGTGCCATGAAAAAAGCTTCCAAAACATGACTTTAAGGACCAGGCTAAATCAGAGGATTCAGGTAAAGTTTCTGAATGGTCAGCTGCTAAGAAGGGGTTAGAAACCACCCACACACACACAGATGGCATATTCTCCCTATAAAAAAAAGTTTACTAAAAAGTTTAGCTACGTTCTATTAAGTGAGGTGAAAACCAATAGTCTGCAACAAACACTGTTGTCAAATCCACTGGTCAATTATAGGAAATTAAAAGATAATAAATAAACCTTCTCCAAAAATCACAAAGCCGGTATCACTACTCATCACTACAACATCGCAGTAGAGGCCCTAATGAGGGGGTGTGGGAAAGCACTGTGGACAATCATCTCAAGGACCACCCTTGCCCTTCATCAAGATCTCAGGGCTTACACCTTGAGATCTATCAAAATAACACCACTTCTCTCACAAGATGTTTTGCGCTTTACAGATTAGTCCTTTCTTCCTCCTCTTCCTCCTCTCCATAGCAGGTCAGACCCCTTCTAGGCAGGGGGGATTAGATGTGTTAAGGACAGACAAAGAAATTACCTGGCCTATTTCAAAGCTTTCAATAAAAGCACCTCTCTAGCTGGCAGTGTCACCCTACCCCAGACCCTTCCTCCTTGTCAGAAGTCTCATACAGCTCTTTCGCAGCCTCGCTTACGAGGGTATCCTTAGCTAACTGTGTGACCAGGTGGCAGAGACAGAGAAAGTGGAATGGATGGAGACAGAAAGAGCAAACAGGACCCTTTTATCTGACAGTGTATTACAGATTAATAGGTTATAGCAGAGTCTGAATTTTTAAAATGCCTTGTTTTAAAAAATAATATAGTAACTTTTGATCTAAATGGCAACCAGATTTTTAGGATTTGACAGTACATCTGAAAGATGCAACTTCATTGAATCTCAGCCTGCACATTTAAAAAACTTAGCCAGGCTTAGTATCTCACCTTTTCCATGTTCTAAGCTATCTCCTATTCCCCATTATAATGAGCCCAGAGCAGAAATTTTTTGGCTCCTTTTCCAGGTTTTCATGTTACCAAGCCTGACTTGCACTAGATGAAGAAAGCAAAATTTCTCTCTAGCATTCTACAAAAAACAATACTTGCCTTTCTAGCCACATATGACACGGCTGGGTTGGCTCAGGTGTGAAACTTCAGAGATGTTAGCAGCTTTTATTTAATCTTGCTAGCAAGAGAATTAAATGTTAACAAGCCACAGCAATGGCTGCTGATACACTTTCAAAGATGAGCAACAGATAAGAATGTTTTTTCGAAGAGCTGCCATGTCTCTGCAGTGATGGCACCAGCCAGTCCAGATGGAGCGTGTCAGGTTTCCCTGATGTGCTGCACCAGCACCGCACAGGAGTAAAGGGCAAAGATACAGAGAAAGTCACAACAGAGAAAAGCAGCCAGACACAGAAAACATCTGTTCTCCCACCCTCATTTATTTGACTTTGGTTGTGGTTTTTTTTTTTTTAAAAATCTTCTTGCAGGGACAAGGGTTTAGTCAAATGTATTCTGATGACCCTCCTCTGTCAACAACTCACACTCCCATTTTCCTCCTTTTCCCCTCTTCCCAGCTCTCTGGAGAGAAGTGGAACACGAGCAACCCAAGCCCATCTCACAGTTAGCAGCTCTTCAAGCAAAGCCTGTGGGCAACCGTGACATAATAAAATGCTCCTGCTAACCCAGCAAGAGTTCCAATTCGCTGAACCATCTCCTAGTTGGCTCCAGATTACTAGTAAATAAATTAAATCTTTACATCACTAACTCAAGTGCTTGCAATTGTCTCAGTTTTATTGTTAACATTTAGCTAAGGAGGGAGGTAACAGTTCAAGTGAGATATGCATTAACTCAATAAACCTTGCTAACTTGATGGCATGCAATCATCCAACAAACAAGGTAAGATTTGTGAGCAAGACCACACAAGTTTAAGAAAGGCTTTAAACTAGAGTTCCTCTTGATGCAATCTCTGGGGGAAGAAAAACTCCAGACATAAAAATTCAGAAAAGCACTTCTGAAAATATTGGTAAAAAGGGAATACCAAAGAAACCAATTTTCTTGTAATGGGAACTGTGCCACACCGCTTGGGCTGGTATAGCCAACCTAAAATCACCATTAAGGCACTCTCTAGGATTTTGGATAGTATGTTTCTGGGAAGTTCCTCTCTTCAGACACTTTCACAGCTTCCAAGCTACGTTACAGCTGCGTGCCACTCCAGTATTTATGGGTGTCTTTATAAACGTGGCTACCAGAGGGAACAATATCACCCGTTTTTAAGAAGGGCAGAGAAGCCAGATTTAGGATTGCTCAGAACCCTGCTGTGCCCTCAGTGGGAGCTCAGCAGGAAAAAAAAAATTCTTCACATCGGAATAGATTCAAACTTCCCTCCCTCTCCACCACCAAGTCCTAAACACCCTGTGCCACACAGGCTGCTGAACTGGGATTTGAAGTGTGCCTGACCAGATCAGCCTAAGCAGATGAGAGGGGGAAATGGAAAGCGTTCTCACAGAGGGTCACATTCACCCAGCGTTCCTCTATAAGCCCAAGTGGAACCACTACTACCACAGGCAGCAAAATTTGGATCAGATGGGTTTGTTTGCATGGTCCAACATACATTATAATCACTCCTTAAAATACCTTCCCCAAGGTTTCCTATTCCACAACAGCAAGTACACTTTTAACACTGATCACGTGAATTTTTAAATTTAAAACAGCGTTTTAAAGATAGTTCTTCCCCCCTTGGCTCTCTCACACAGAAGGGGAAAGTACATTCATCAGTAACCCTTGCGGTGGCATACCAAGTGCATCAAGCACACTTCTTTAAAGTTACTTGTTTCCATGAAACACAAAGTAAACACGCTTTCTACCCAAAAGACAGTGGTGAAGACAAAAGCCATTAGCTTTCCATTCTTACCTAGGAAAAAAAAAACCACAAAAAACTAGCAGGTGTCAGATACAAAAAACTAGCAGGTGTCAGATTGGCATCTAGGAGTAGAAAGAGAAATCTAGACACTCGTACTGCACTTTCCTGGGCTTACACATACAATCCACTACGCCACACACAGCAGACTGGGAAGTAAAATGTGTGTGTAATAGATCTACCAATCAGTGGCCCAGAAAGATGTATCTCAGTACAGATTGGCTCCAAAATTGTTAGGAGAGTCTGCACTGATCTGAGGAGAGCAACACAAAGACACTAGAAGGGACTAGCAGTATGTACTGTTAACTGCAGAGCACTAAACCATGCCTTTAAGAACACACACATGATTAAACTGGTTTTTCGGGTTTTTTTGTTTTTTTTTTTTTTTCCCTCAAGCTGGCTTATGCAGATCAGTGGACGAAGAGCCAACAAAAGCCTGCCTGAAACCAGTGGAGGTGACTGGCTAGTCTCCACTTGGTAAGGTCGCTGCTCAGCTAGCACTCCCTTGCGTGTCACCAATCTGTTGAAGCACTACAAAGCAGGGTTCTTCAAGGGCTCTTAAAGAGAGTAAGCTTCAATGGGACAAAAGGAAAAGTCCTTGCAAGGACTTGAAGTTAAAAAAGGTCAGGCAGGAAGTAACAAGCATATGGAAGACACCTGTGGAGCACCACTCTGCTTTGTGCTGGGGCTCCTACTTTTAACACATTCCCAGACAGCCTTGAAAAAGGGGGTACAGGGGAGCTGGTAGAGTTTGCTGACAAATCTGAGCAACTCAAGGCAGGGAAGAGGAAGCCTGACTGGACAGCTGCAGAAGAGCTGCACAAGAGTAAGTGACTGGATAAAGAGACAAATAAAATTCAATACAGTTAAGCAAAGAGTGGTGCACACAGGAACAAAGAACCCCAACTTTAGCCACACAGCAATGGGCTCCAACCTGACTGCTGCCACTGAGAGGCAAGACTTTTGAGCTATGATCTCTAGTCCAACACTCACATCAGCTCAGTCCTGAGCTCAGAGAACACAAGCACTCTCTCCCTCCTCCACCTAATTTAGGCTCAGCTACTTCAGATAATACTCACAGGGGAATCACTGTTCTTGTGCTTTCTTTTTATAATCCAACTGTAAGTACTATAAGTCAAATGCAAGGAGCAGCAAGATTTAGATATAAATCTGAGTTACACGAGTGCAGACTACTAAAGAGGACAAGTCTGGGACTCAAAAGGTGTTTGCAAAGTTCAAGAGCAAACAAAGCAAGTTTGGAGGTGAGGGAGATTAGCATTTAATTAGCACAGCTGGTACAGTTAAGGACCAGCAACTACACAAAGAACTGTGAATATCCATAAATGTGCGGACTTTTTTTTCCTTCTTCTAGCTACATCAGGTACCCTTTCCTCTCAAAAAACTTGTCTCTCAGGTCTCAGCTCATCAGAGCTGTAACAATTTTCTCTCCCTTACTACACAGCAGTTTCTTATCTTAAATTGCAGCTCAGTTGTCCTTCCTATCAGATCGTTGGATTGAGAGTTCTTTTGAAGACCAAACAAAACATATCTTGCAACCCTGACGACAGCCATCCTAAACGCTTACAAAGTTACAAGGTTAACTATCAGCAGAAGGTTGGGTTAATTGGCCATAGCTCAATCAAGACTTACTGTAAGAAAAATGCTTACTGGGAATGCTATCAGATACATACTTGATTTCAAGATCAGTCAGCAGTCTCCAGCCCCCCAAAATGATATCCCCAGCAGAGAAAAGAACAAAGAGTATCACCAAGTTCAGAAGAGAGAGGACGCAGTAAGAAAAGCAGATCAAAGACAGAATAGCATCTCCCTTTACGCTCCAGCTCACAGCACACACCCAATCGAGAAATCAAACCAGATTATCACACACAGCAATCCAGCATTAGCTTCTAATCAAGCACACACATCTTATTTATAAAAGCGTCTCTGCTGAAATCAGCTGGATCACTAACTTTGCTACCCTTTTGCCTGCGTGGCAAAAACAACATGAATATTAAGGCTCAGAAAATTGGAGTGCTTTGTACAAAACCCAAACACACGCATGGCAAAATGTTACTATCCAATTGTTTTTAATGAGGCTTCTCAGGACTTACCTGGTGCGGAAACCAAGATCTGGCATCGGGTAAGAATAGCCAGGAGGAAATCGTTGTGAGAATGGACTGCATAAAGACAGAGAGTTCATTAGCAACATGTCAGTGCCCAGAGGGACACCCTCAAAGCGATTAAAGTAGGTTGCTGTGCCTTTCCACAGTCGTGTTTTCCCCACATGCTTAGCTACATAGGCTTAACTTTCAATTTAGGTTTTTTTGAGAGTTTTCTTCTACCGGACCCAGAATCTTCTACTACCACACTAACAAAAAGGATACTACACATAGCATGAAAACAAGTTAGGTCACTTCTCAGTGTGCCATACAGACAAATCCAGCCCTACAGCACACAACATGAAACCTCTGGTGTATTCAGCCAGTCAGCAGAGCATCAGCTGTCTCTCCTGCCACACAGACTTCTGGTAGCAGGGCTTTTGGTTTTGCTAGAAAAGGACCAGCAAGAGCCAGCCCCAGGAAGGTGAATTTAAGTCAAAGAGGTTCTAGATAAAATGCAACTTCCTTGCAGAAGGGTTACTGGAACACAGAGTGAACAATTATGCATTAGGAAGAGCAAAGACAACTTTCATAAGGAGGGTCAGAGAGTTACAGGATCCTCTTTGGCCTTTGAGCCTGAGCACCAACAAACTCCCTGCCCTTCCCTGCAGGGATCACGAACATGGAAGTCAGGAGTTTCCACAACACTCTCAGCAATGCCCACCAATGTTTCGAGACCCACACAGAGGCGAGGACGAAGGAATCTCATCCTTCAGTGCTCCAACCTGCCATCCCCGAAGTCTTGAAAGAGGATCTGCCTCCTGCAAAATCACCTAGGTGAATTCAGGTGTTCCCTCCCCGACTTCAGCCACAACACCAGTTCAGCCCCAACCAAAGGGAGACGGCAGCATGGCAGGGACTGGGTCCCTACAGCGACATAAAAAAAAAAATGGCTTTTTGGTTGCTGGGACAGTATATTTTACCTTTTCATCATATTTACACAAGGCCAAATTGCCTGTCAGTGCTGGGGTCACAAAGGGACTTCCCCCTGCAGAACAGGGCACCTCCCAACTTTTTAACTGCATTGCTACCGGAGCCCTGGCCGTTCTCATTTCCCTCACAGCGATTGCCCTGATCGGGAGGCAACATGCAGCAGGGAGGGGCTCCCCCCAGGCCTGGCTAGGGCAAGGCAGCACTAGAGACGGCAGGAAAACAAACACAAGATGGCTTTTTACCGTTGTCCTGCGTCAGAAGCCTCCGTGCTTCCAGGTCAAACTCCTCCTTACTGATCTTTTGCTTGAACCACAGCTTCAAATTGGCCCAGTACCTGGGGAAGGTGCAGACACCAAACGAAAAGCGTTGTTCCTAAACCCACTGCTTGCCCCCACCGGCGCAAAGGGGCCCGCGGCCACGCCAGCTCTGAGGCTTCCGCACAGACACGGTACAAACATGCGGCCCTTCGAAGACCGGGAGAAGACGAACGGGCC
>NW_009623662.1:0-29497 GCF_000690535.1 Cariama cristata
GGAGGTTCAGGCTTGACATTAGAAAGATCATCTTCATTGTAAGAGTTGTTAAGTGTTGTAATGGGCTCCCCAGGGAGGTGGTGGAGTCACCATCCCTGGAGGTGTTCAAAAAACATTTAGATGTGGCACTTCAAGACATGGTTTAGTGGGTTTAGTGGGCATGGTGGCATCAGGTATATGGTTGGACTTGATAATCTTTGTAGTCTCTTCCAACCAAAATGATTCTATGATTTTGGTTACTTTTTTAAAAGACAGCATGTTTAATCAAATATTTGTTCAATATTTTTCATATGGTAAAATCCCTAAACATTTTCTAATTTTAGTGCCCCAAAACTAACCATTTAGCAGTGCATATCTTATTTATTTCTTAAAGTTAAGTTTATATTTTAGTGTGTAAATTCTCCTCTTAAGCTCTATATGATGGAAATATTCAAAACCTAGCTACTGCTAAAGTTTAACATAGTATTTCAGTTAAAATAATCTGGAAATGTCTGAGACAAATATTAATTCAATAAATGAAAAGCTTAGCAGTGCATTTACCAATATATAATATCTTAGATGAGAAGCATGTAAAGATTATATGTCAAGAGACTATGTGAATCTGCATGAAAGACTATGAGACAAATCAGTGAGAAAGTTATTAAAAAAAAGAGGTACCTTAGTTTCTAAGTGATATCTTTGCACTGAGTGACACAAATAATTTTCTTATTTGATGTATTGTACCTCTTTTCCCTCCTTTGAACTGATAGCTGATATTACATTCCTTCTTAAACTATTATTTCATAATACAGCCTAGCAATGTTTCTTCATCAGAGTGTGCTCTTCCTTGCATGGCTACATCGGTAAATAGCTTTCTAATAACTTTTAAATAGCAAAAGATCATTTAGGAAACAGATAAAATCAATGTATGTCATACAAAGAAGCTATCCTTGAAATAGTTCCAAGAAAAATAATTATTATAAATTTGATGGCTTAGTTTTTGTATGTAGCTTATTATGATCTTAAAATAAGAACTATTAAATCAACAGAAGCCCCCTACTGATTTTACTAAATATTTTACTGGGTTCTATGTGATGAGTGACAATTGAATGTCTATTATCCCCCAGCAAGACAACATTTAAAACATCAAAGCACAAATGTAATATGCCCATTCTTATCACCAAACAATAGATTATATACAGCTCAAAGAGGCAGAACTTTGACAAGTCTGTATTAGTGAGGTGCATCACAAAGGCATAAAACAAGACAGCTTTATGGATTTGAGAGAAAATTTTCTTCCAAAGTCATTAATTATGCTGAAGTCTTAAGTAAGTACCATTTCAACTTGAATTATCTTTGAGCTTTCTAGTATCTTTCATTATCACCTTGATTTTAGGCTGTTTTGTTCATCGTGTTAACATGTACGGGAGTACATTGGTAGAAAAACTGTCAGCACAGATGTACTTCTAAACGTAAGAACTCCAGTAGGTTACTTAAGCACATTTTAAGCCTTTGATCTAGCCAAAGTGACATTCAACAGCTGTTAAGTTGCAGATGTTCCACATACATTTCCTGGGCTGCAGATACAAATGTTGCTCTCCATTCCAAGTAAGAAGCACCACCTTCCTAATACCTATTACAGTAAAGCTTATTATGTCTCAATATCTCCTTGGAGTAGCTCTAGGACACATGTTGCAGCAAACTATATGGTCCAGAAAAACTAATTAAGGATAACTTGGCATCAGTTCATCTCCTGGAAGGTGGACTGAGAAATATCTGTGTTATGAGAGCTCCTAGCATTTAAGGAGTTTAAGATTTACGATCTTGTATGGATAACCTGATTCCTTTCACTTTATTCCACCCTGCATGGATACTTAAGATTTCGAGTCCTTGTTCTCTGTTGGTCTGGTCATTTAGGCCAGTGCAGGGTTTGGTGTCAAATGCGACCAAATTAGAAGAGCAGAATTTTGCACTGCTGACTGGTATGCACTGTAGGGCAAGGGAGAAACTTTTCCTCCATCTCTTATAAGTGGTAGCTCTACTTTTCTGACTATACCCTGACTACCCAGGGAAGCTTTGATTAACAGTATTTATGTATATAGTTAAATTTGCCTTTATAAACCAACCAACCAATCAACCAGCTACAGACCATGAACAAAACAGGGCTTTAGAGAGTTGTTTTTCTACAATGACAAACTTAAGATCACTCTGCTATCCTATAATCCTTAAGGTGGATAATGAAATTGACAGCTCATTTTGTACAATGTCAATCAGGAATCCAAAATATATTTCCCCTTTGTTGTAACTGTTATTAACTCAAATAGACTACTTAAACCGATGATACCATCTTAGATTCAATGACTTATGTTTGGATGTGAGATTGTGTGGATACAAGTATAAATTAAAAATCATATGTACTGAAACCAGTTTTCAGAATTAGATTGCAGTCATAATTAAATAAATAACTCTAGATCCAAAAAACCCCAGTTGATGCATGAGACAAAGCTCAGGTGAGACTCTTGCATACAGAGCTTCAGAGGAGATGTGGCAGTAGAAACAGACTTCTCCTCAGCCCCTGATGTTGATGAGAGCGATGCCTTCAGAGTGGGAGCAGTCTGATACAAATAGGATTCATCCACAAGTACTCCAGGGGATGATAAAAAATTCTTGAATGGAACTACTCTGATTTCTGGTAGATGTTGACCAGCATGTCTTCCTGAAATAAAATGTCTTAATACACCAGAAACTTATTAAGCTCTATAAACATGTTTATAAAACAGCATTTAAAAGTTTAGCTTTTTACTCTTAGCTTATATTTTACTTGTACTAATAACTTCTATGTAGTGCATCTATTTATTTTGATACTCAAAATACAAATACTTGAGGAGCTCAGTGCAGTTGCAGAGACCTTGTATAAAACTTAAACTTACAATACAAAAATTATATTAAACTGCTTAAATCCAGTGTCACCTCTCCATACAACCATAATCTAATCCAACTCTATAATTTAATTGTATTCTGTTAACAAATTCCCATCCAACTACAACTTTATCCAAGAAGCCACATGCATCATCAATGATAGCTGCAGTAATTCAAAACAGGTATGAAGATATCATCTGACCATTAGAGAAGACAGGATGTAGAGATAAAAGATGCTCTCAGTAACATGTAGTGTAGGAAATTTTTATGATATCCCCACCTATGGACATCAGGCTTATTTCGCTACTCACAATTTCCCACTAAAAACTTTTGCTACCAGATGTTGTCATACTGATTTAATATGACATAAATTGTTCACTGATTAATAAAAAATGACCTATTCTCAATTCTGCCAGATCTTGCTATTACTGTCAAACACTTCTCAGTAGACACTAATGTTGCAAATCCTTAATGAATGTATATAAACATAGACAAGATTTTGGGAAGCACGTACCTTGTGGTTTTATACATCTCAGTTCTATATACCTCAGTTCTATACAATTACACTATCAAGAACTTTGAAATAATAATATAAATTCAGTTCAGTTCTTTAAAGTTGCCAATACTATTATAATTTATAATAATTTGTAATTTATCTGGTTCTGAGTGGCATGCACTGCAAAAAATGTAGCACAACTATAGCTTAATAAAATTCTAAAGAGTCTGAGCAGTCATCTCATAAATTTTATCTTACATATACAAAGGTCTTAGAAACTGGTCTTTTAAAAAAGTTGTACAAATCCCATCTCATTCAATAGCATTTAAAATTACACAGCTACTGCTTGTCAATACCAAGGACTGTAACACTTACATTATGAAGTAGATGTATGCATGGAAGGCATATGCAGAGGTGTAAGTAACCTATCCTGGAACAGTGTAAACCCTGTGGATGGTATTCTGCTTTGCCAATAGAAATGAGTAGAGTATGCAATTAGTCAGCCAGTTAATCAACACAGAAGCTCAGTTCTCCTAGATTTAAACAATTCTCCCCTTAAAAAAATCCAGAAAAGCAACCCTCCTGCCCCAGAGCCGAACTATTTTTTTTTCCATCAGGCTGCTGATAAATAAAACAGCATAATTATTCCTCAACACAATTTTTTGAAGACTGTAAATCTAACAAGAAATTCTTTAAAGAAGGCAATTTACAACTTTTGCTAACAGCAATTGTTTTAAACTGCCCAATTTGCAGTTTTTAACTCTTCTAGTTGCAACATGTCACTTTAATTACATTCAACAGTAGAGTTATCTAAACAACAGGCTGTGACATTGCAAAGTGTCAATAATTTCAGCAATATCTATTATTTTGAAGAAAAGATTAGATATTTCTCTAGATTCCTGAATATTTCAAAGAAACTATGATTATGCAAGTGACACTTACTTTGCTAATAATCACATTGGAATAGAGTTCAATGAATATTTGCATACAAACACAGTCATTCAGGAAGCACTGTATAACCACATTAAACAGCTCATCCAATTTGAATAGGCAAAGTTAATTTAAGCTAAGGAACATAAAGCACTTGTAAGTATCTAAAGGAGAGAACTGATCAGCAGACCCAAACATATTTCACATTCATCAATAACACATTGCTTTCCGAGGTTGAATGTTCTGGAAATGGAGTAGTCATTTTATTAATTAGATCCAGTTCCTCTTCATGGCCTTTGATTATCCTTTACTTAGAAAGAAGAATACCGGGTAGTTACAAAAGAAATTAATCATGCAAATGTCTCAATTTTATATATAATCAATTACTCTACCTACTATTTCCTTCGGACCTACCACTTAATCTTATTATACTGTTTTAGTATCGTTCCTCATTCTCAGATACAGCGTGATCAGTTTTCAGCACTTATTTACCAACATAGCTTTCTTTAATCAAATTTTTCATGAGCACGAGTCCTCAGAAGATATTTCCAGTAATAAATACTGTATTGCCAGTTAGGTTATTTTTGTACAGTAGGTAGTAAACTGGGTTTATTGCGACTAGAAAAGTAGTTTTACCAGGATTTTCAGCTTGGATGTCTTATCTCATTCATCAAACTCTTGTCAACAAAAGAAGAGGGGAAAAAAGCATCAGAAAATCTTGAGGCACTTTCATTGTCACACATTTCTGCCAATCAAGATAATTCTGTAGATAAGCTGGATGATAAGAATGGACACAATTTCTTTGTTCACTACTAATATCCACATTTTAGACAGTGGGACCTCAACAATGGGGATTTTTGATCCCAGTTCCCACAGGAACAACATCATTGCATCTAGCTTTTCTACTTCTATTTTTTTTCATAATTTGATCTATCTTTTAAACATCAGCAGTCCACATTAATACAATGAGCCGTGGGTGTGGAAACCAAGTTTGGAACATTTCTAGTCCTGTAACCATGTACATCCATTCAACACAGCTCTTTTAATTGTAAGGGAGAACACAGACTGGTTTTATTGATTTAAATAAGAATAAATTTACAGTTTGCTATCTCTTGCTGTTAAGAATTATTTTTGCCTTGGTATTGGAAGAAATACTTCACCTTGAGGGTGGTGAGGCACTGGAATAGGTTGCCCAGAGAAGCTGTGGATGCCCCATGCCTGGAAGTGTTGAAGTGGTTGGGGCTTTGAGCAACCTGATCTAGTGGAAGATGTCCCTGCCTATGGCAGGGGTCTTGGAACTGGATGATCTTTAAGGTCCCTTCCAACCAAACCATTCTGTGATTCTATGACGATTTCCCTATGGAATCACTATTAAAATCATTTATGTGCCTTCATGTACCCATCCACTCTAGACAGCATGCAATATCTCTGTTTTTAAAATGCCTAAGTCTCCAATTCACTGAAGCACTCTTTACAGTTAACACTAATAAAATTAATTTATTTTCAGCTTTAACAAAAAACTTTTTATGGAAAAGAAAGATATTTTTCTATCATTAACTTATACTAGTCTTTTGTAATCAGTGTGAATATTTTTTGACATCCCAGTTCAAGTGGTGAATTTGATTTCTAATTTGATAACCACTAGCATTTTTAACATGTTTAAGTTTTTATAGATAGAAAAATCAGAACTAAAGAAACTATGAAGTTAGAAACAAAGTAAGTAGAAAATACGAATTGTGTCTCACTTAGGTGCTTTTCTTCTGCTATACAACTTACAGGTTTGCTCAAGTTGGAAAACTGGTATAAGCATGCCTGGACATGGAGATGTCTATATAAAAACCACTTCTTGTAGCACCTATTCAAAAGTTTTGAACAAGGGATCTTCCTTTTTTAACTGATATTTTACTAAAAATATGTTAAATCTATTATATTTGCAGAGAAACATCAATACTTTAAAATCAATATTTATAACAGTTTTAATGTTTATGGCACAAAGATTTAGTCTGAAAGTCAAACAATTTAAATTATACTTTGTCCTGGAATATTAAATATATAGGAAGACTGGTAGTGAGTTTTCAGTTCTTTATGCACAGTTCCAAGTATGGAATTTATATAAAATCAGTGTGATGATTGACACTTGCTGTAAATTTGTTCCACAGCGATTAGCTATCTTTCATCTTATTTGGGTGTTAAAACTAAAAATAAGGCTGAAAAACATGCAGAGGCTATTATATGGTGACTATCACTTCTGCCAGTGGGGAAATATTAAATGGGAAAAAAAGTACAAACATAAAGTAAATAAAATTGTTTTGCAACCCATTAAAATTAAATCAGTCTAATTTTCTCTCCTAGGTAATTTCTGAACGCAATCTAATTAAAAAATGATAGGTCAGGAAATTTCATAAAATGCTTTGATTTCATTCCATGTGGTTGTTGGTAAGAATCCATAAACCCAAATCAAGAAGCATCATCATTGTTACCAGTCTCAATAAAGACAATTTCTAGGTAATCTCTTAAATCAGATTGAGACATTCCAAAGTATTTTTCTTTTTCCTGTCCTGCAACTATTTTGTAGATAAACAAAGATCTTCTTTCTCTTCACATATCAATATAACATCTTTCAGGATGATTACATTTTATTAAACAGAAATTAAAATAAAACCCAGCAAACTACATGTTTAATGAAGTAGAGAATAAATGCTTTAATGACAATTTACATTTCTCATGTACATTTTAACTAGAATAATCCCAAAGTACTTTAAACTATGCTTTTTAACATACTGGGATTTGCACAGTAATGCATTGATTATGATTCCATAACTGAAGGCTAGAATTTATCCTCTTCTTTATGTATTAATTATACTGCGTGTCATCTCTAATCTTACAGAATTTATTCTTAGACTAGAGAATGAGACAATGTATTTAAAATGATTTTCTGAACATTTTTGTGAACCTCAGCCTTTTCCATTACTGTCATTAATAGATTGTTTGCAAAAATTTCAATTAAACTAGGCTATTAAAATTATTATTGGTTAGTTTGTTACACTGGTGTTTAGGATAGGACAGTTCTTCAAGGCATTTTTAAGAGGCTGACCCTGTGACATCAGAAGGTGTTTTTCCACTCTGATTTCATGCCGCAATATTAGAGTTCGAATTGAGTCAATGTGGGGAAGATGTCTTATTGTTTGAGTACAACAACTAAAAGAACATTTACCATTAGGAAGTTTTTCCTAACATCTAACTTAAATGTACTTTGCTGCGGTTCAAGTCCATTACTTTCCTTCTTATTCACTAGAAGTGAAACCATTTATTCTGTTTTTCTGTGCGATGGCTTTTTCTATGCCCTAGGGCCATTATGTACATCCTTTAACAAAGTTATTTCAGCTGTTCATAAGGACTCTGGCTTTATTGTTTCTCACTTCTGCAGTTTCTTCAACTAGTCCATATAGTACTCCAGCTAAGGCTATCCCATTTCTGAGTACAGTTGGAGGATTACCTTGAGCATCCTACAGGTAATGTTCCAGTTGACAACTGTGTTGAAAACTTCATTGATTGATCTGGTTTGGTTTCATTCAGTAGAACCATGTGTTAAGATCTCTACCTGGTTCCAACAGGCTGTAACAATATAGAGGCAAGAGGCATAGAACTGGACAATGAAAAGAGGAGTCACCATGTGGAAAATAAAAAGTCAAACTTGCTTTAAAAGAGGGCAAGCAAGCTGCTCACCGCTCCTCAAAATGAACTCATATTAATTTGGAATTTGCCAATATTTTTAAATCCCAAGTACAAGACACCATTTTTTACAATGGTATGATATTGTGTCTGATGTTCTACCAGTGATAAATCATAAACCTCAGGGCTTTTTCTGCATAATTTTCTCGTAATTCATTGTTCTCCATTCCTGCCCAAGTCCACAGTGTTGCATCTGTCCCTATTGTGCTTCTGTCTCATTTCCTCCAGACCATTTTTCCAACTTGTCCACATAATTTTGAATTTTAAACCTCATATATTTTAATTCCCTTCAATGCCATTAGGTAGCTGCTAGCTGCAAATTTAATAAATATGTTCTCTATTCCATCTCCTAGGTCCTAAATGAAAATGTTGAACAAAACTAGACATCCACTTTGCAAGTGAACCATTGATAAGTGGACCTACAATACAGTTTTCCACTCTTACAATAGTGAATGAAACATATGAAAAATGATTTATTTAACCACAGTCACTCCATTTAGTTGCAAAATGTATGTTTATCAAAACCTGATTGGCAATTTCCTAAGTTTTTAACCAAATCTGTGGTGCATAGGTAAACCTGATTGTTGTACAATGTAAAATGTTTTTATTTCAGAATAAAGGAATAGGTTTCATTTCTTACATAACAGTTCAATAATTTTTGTTGCAAGAAGAGATGACTTTTTTCCAACAGTGAATCAACACTATATAGATGTTTAGGAATGGGAGATGAAACAAAACCAAAAAAAAGCCAGCACTTTATTTTGCTGATATCAGTCGGAGATTCTAGTGCATAGAATGCTGTTGTCTAAAATGATTGACAAATTTATTCTATTCTTCCTCTATATTTTTCACATATTTATGCCCTACATGGTGTATTCTCTCCCTATACAACCTGTACAACTGCAACACTTACTAGTTTCTTGTGGAAGAAAGACGCAAGCTGCAGTGGCTGAAAATTGATTAAGGAAAGTAAGACAAATATCTGGTGATAATGTCAGTTAAAATACTTTAATACATCTTTTATGAACAAGAACATTTTTAGTGAGTGTAAAAATTAATCCACCATTTCTGAGCTTCACTTCCCTTAGAAAACTTCTATTTTTGATTGAGAAAATAACTTCAATAAGAATTATCATTGATAATATGATAATATGAAAAATAATTACTTGTCATCCACAAATGCTAATACTTAGCCCAATTAATATTATTTGAACTTGAAGCAATGATGCAATGATTTTGTTTGGTTTTCATTACTGACATTCTTTTTGCCTGTCTTTTTGTTGAATAATTCATTGCATATGACATTCCAATTAGTAAACACTAAATTCAGTCCAAGGCAGAAAAGCAAATTACATTTTCTGTACCATTCACTTCTCTTTGCAAACAGGCAATAACTCATCACTTAAGACACTGCCCTGGAAAAGATGCTACAGGATGATGGATCACTTAGTTAATCTGAATGAGCAAATTGCAGTCACTTTTTTAATACATGGAACCCAACTTTGTTAAAAAGCCACATTTTTGAATTAGTGACTGATAGAATAAATGCAAATGCATAGAAGACCTTTTACAAAGAAGTGTTTTTCTAAATTCTCTGAAAACACACACACAGTTGCTCATCGTCATTCTTCAACTGAATTATGCAGGAAATCATATCTGAGAAGCTGGCTAGATAAACAGATCACAAATTCCAGTCACTATGTTTCGAGTATTAAATTGGTTTGCAACTTTCCAGATTGTTTTATATCTTTAAAAAAATTTCTGGATGCAATGCAAAGTTATTTCACCTCCTAAAACAGGCTTGGTTCTATCGTTGGTTTAATTTGGAAATGTATTTTTTATCAAAATACTTTTTAGACTATGTACTGAAAAAAGGCATTCTTCTAAGCGGCCTCTAGCTATTGCAGTTGCAAATAGCATAATTATCTGTCACATTTCAGTGTGTTTGTAACGAAAGGACTGATCCAAATGGGAACTAATGTACTACCTGGATGTCTTTTCAAAGGAGGAACAATGAAGAAACAGAATGGACCATACACAAAGAAGGGATCCCACTATCCTCACACATGAATGACATTTCTGTCTTCAAGTTCTCTTTTCTACTGCTCCTTGTTCCTCTAAACTTACTCATCTATACTTCCATTTTATTTCATCATTTCCCTGTCAGGTAAGCCTTAGAGGAAATAATTGCTGCCTTTTTTTCTTGCCCTTTTTTTGCAGTGTCCTCACCATCTTTGAATACCAGGAGGGACAGCACTGAAATCATAGGATAAGACAAACTCCCTTCCTTTACCTTGAGAAAGCCTGTCTTCAGCCATCAGATACAGGCTGCGGTGGATGATATTGGTCTGACAACTTGAAACATTGACCTGTGTTTCTACAGTCAAAACAATTTGGAAAACTAAAATCACATTTTCCTTAGTTCAATGCAATAAAGATACCGACATATTTCATGTGGATTCTTATTATTTTACCATCTTTAAAAAAAATAAATATTATTTTTTCCACTTATAGGTGCAACTACACATCTTTGGACCTTTGCAAGTAAATTAATTGTTTTTAATTTTGGCTGAGAGACTGTAGATCTGGATACAGACTAGACCCACGGTGGCTAGGAAGCCTTGAACTTCTGTATCACATGCCATAGCTGCAGCACCCCCTGCCAGGCAAAGCAATGCTTCACAGTCACACCAGGCTCTGCGACTTGAATTAACTCCTTGATAGCACAGTTTTAAGAGGCTTGACATGTATGATTTTAAGACATCTGATATTTTGTTCTCCTCATTCATTTCCTCTTTATTTAATGCAGGATGGATTTGTTTCAGTCTTTTTAACAGAAGATGTATAGAAAATGTCTGGAAAATGGCAATTTAAACCCTACACTGCACTGGAGTCAGAGGTACTGGATGGGAAAAACTAGCCAATATGGGACACAATGTTTTCCCCATAGATGCCAGTGTTTCTGGTCAAGCTGGCACCTACTAAAGAGATAATTCCTTACCATTACCATGACATTAGGAAGTACCACCTTCTATTAAGCAATTCGTTTTACATAACTTGGATTGAAATATCAGTTTTCCAGGACGTTCTTGGTTGTTAGAGACCTCAAAAGATTGAATTTTACCAAGCAAAAAGAAAAGAGACCCAAATGAAATGTTTTTAATGTTAATTTGGAATTAAAAGGTAGAAGTTATCTCCTACATAGTCATGGCTGTGCCCTGAGAGTATTCCCTGTTCTTTCCCTGTGCTATTCCCTACTGAAGTGAATGGAAATGACGCAGTTGAGAAGTTAATAAAATAAAAGATAAGGAATGTGTACAAATTGATAGTCTCCTTAGGTAAACTTTATATGAACTAATTTTATTTAAAAGTTGCCTTTTCATTTGTTTTTTTCACATCATTTATTTTGGCATTTTAGCAAACTTCTTTTTAATGCAAATTAGGTGAAAAATGCTTTCTGCTTTATCATTAAATCCCTTGACTCTAACCATCTTCATCATGACTTTATCCTGTTAAAAAACGTTCTGCACACTACATTATTGCTTAATTATCCCACATCACATTTTCATTGACAATCAAAAACTCAAAACCGCTGACATTAACTTACAATAAACACAAAACTTCTTCTGCCCATTATGGGTGGAACAAAATTCAAATCATCTGGGCAGTATTTGTTGGATATTGTGGTCATTTTAGCACTTAAAAAGCAAACCAACTTCAAAAGTTAGTCATATCTTGTTCTTACACTTTCCAGAAAAAACTGCATAGGACATCTCCAAATATGGGGCTCAAAAGCAACTGTGTGTCCAGCTGCAACCACTGAGTTTCTGTCAATAAAAGAATACCTAAAAATCAAGCCTCTCAACAAACATACTGATCATTTAAAGCATGGAGTATTGCTCATTTTTAAGGATTAGAGGACAGACCTGTAATACAAAAATAGATGTTTCCTTAGAAAATGTTATGTGTACGTACGTTTTTCTATAGGTGTTTCTGACAAGAATAAAATAAATATTTAAAATGTCTTAATTTATTAAACAGTGTTTATAAACATCTGTGTTGTACCCTTGATAAATATTTATTTATTATATGATCAAACATAAGTCTGAGCTATGCTACCTACTTACCTAAAAGTAAGTTTGTTTGGTCATGATTTTTAAATTTTGACAGTCATAAAAAACCAGATCATTCAAAAATAATCTTGGTTAAAGCTCAGCTTCCTAAAACTGTCCATTTACAGGTCCAAAGGATGCAAAATATTTCATATATGAGTAATAAAGATTTCATTATTCAAGTGTTTATTTATTAATCACCAGGCTGCAAATATAAATTGTAATAGTTATACAAAGCATAAAAAAGCTTTCAGATAAATTTTGATTATTGCTGTATCCTACTGTTTGTCACTTTCATAACTTAATTTTAACAATAACAAGAATAAATTGGACTTTTACCATGACTAAATGTGTTAACAAAGTACCTATTATAAAAAAGAACATCCATGATTCCCCTTCCCCTTCAAATTAAAACTAAGAATAACTTGTTTCATGGGTAAATCTATTGAACTTGTGGCAGTCTAATAGAGTTGCTGAAGAATGACCACAAGCATTAATCATGCTTTACTCCAGTTAAATGTTAGAAACACTGTTTAGAGATCAGAAATGAACACCTACTGTGCACTGTTGTACAGTCTGTAAGAATTAATCCTTTACTATTTTTTTTTTTTTAACTGAGCACTTGTAAATGCTGCTGATACAGCCACAGTAATACAAGAATTTTGAAGTGATAGATTTTGTCATTGAGGCACTTTTGCTATTTGCACCTAATTAATTAGTAATAAATATGGAAGTAGCATTCTGACCTAGTTATGAATCTCCATGGTTATACGTATATTTATAGAATTCCTCTTTGGACTAGATCATTAGACAGTGCACAATAAATGAACTTTAAATGATTTAGTGGTGTTGGTTTCTTGTCAACTTTCACAAACACCTCTGTTCAGCAGAGATGTTTATAACACGAGCAACAAAAGTTAAGCACAACTATCCTATAACATGTCTTGGTTTTAAATTTTGCACACCTGATTGACATTTTGAATTTGCAGCTCAATATGCTAGCTAGTGAACTTTTACCTGTGATGAGACTACTATTGATCCACACAACATCCAAAGCTGTTCTGATCTTTAAAAAGTCTTTTTTTGTATTTACTTTTCCTTCTTTAATACATATTAAATCCTTTTGTATTGTCTGATGCACTAAACTCACCTAACTGTAATACCAGTCTTAGGATGGATAATGCGTTTCAGCTATACTAACTGTCTAAATTTATGAGCACAGCTGGTGTTCCTTCCTTATTGCTTTATGGTGCTTTCTTGTGGATTTTTCTCTGATAATATCTCATCCTTACACATCAGAAAGAAACCTGAACATTAATCACAAGAATACAGAGAAAGGTGCCTCTATGTTAGAAGTCTATGATTTTCACAAAGTAAATCTTTTCAGCTGAATTGTATATGTACATCTATACAATATTCTCTTGTGAACACCTGCAAACAGTTGAGTTTAATTAAACTGCAGCTGTTGCTGACTGAGAACAGAGATTTACCAACAAATGTGCTAACTTTACATTGTCTTCCACTGTGCATTTTTTTTACTCCCAATTAACTGTTAACTTTTTTTTTAATGGTAGAAACATTTTGAAATAGTAGCTGTGTAATTAAGGACTAAAAGTCAAAGTGCTGTCTGAAGTGGTGGGCATGCAATGCAAGCAATGGTGTTCCCTAGATGAAGACCTTAGAGTGTAATGTATATGCAAATAATACCAGTTTACTGAGCACCTTGAAAACCAAATTGTTCATCAGTAGACATTTGGGAAAATGAAGAATATTCATAGATAAAGTAATGCAAGCTCCTGAATTATATGCCATCTTGCAATACAATAGACTAGCAATTAGGCCATTTCCTAATAAGAGGAAGGAAGGGGGAAAAAAAAAAAAAAAAACAAACCTGAGAATAGAATTAGACAATACTGATGCTAGACACAAAATGTAGAAGAAATTTATTCACATACCTATTGTGCAAACAATAAGTTACAGACAGATTATCTGTATTGACAGTCAAGGACCTACAGCAGCCAAGGAAATTTAAAGGTGCTTCCAACTATTTGCAATCTACAATTACTTTTCTGGGAAGCATTATTGCTGATAAAGTAAGCAAAAGAAAATTTCCCATCAGCTGTTCCATTTAATTGGTTGTAAACAAAAGCTATTTTATACCTTAGATTTCCAAATTATCTCACTCCGAAATCACCACATTGTTGCACTGGGTGGGAAATGATAACTTAAGCAGCACAGATCCTTTTATGAACCAACTTTGATCGATTTTGATTCTTCAAACATTAAGTAGTGAGATAAACAATGGAGATGTATAATGTCCAAAACAAACAGTAGCTGCTAATACATGAACTCAACAAATTATGAATGGATAAACTACACAGTAACTGAGAAATCCTGCAACTTAGAGCCTCAAGAATTAATTTTGATTTTTTAATAAAAAATTCTAAGTTTCTGATACCTTTCAATATTTATGGATATATAACAAATTGATATATGTAAAAATATTTCTGCCTTAGGAGATTCGTATAAGACAAATTTTTAAAAAACAGTAGGATTTAGAAAAAAAACACGGAACTTACTTTCTTACTATCTTTTAGCTATCAGACATGTTTGTCAGTAGATCGTATGAGAAAATAAATATTTTACATTCACTTATTTATGTGGCAGGCTCTCTCTTGCCATTTTATGAAGATGTACTACTGCTTTACTGACATATCTATAAAAGTAAACTATATAATTGGTACCTTCCAATGAGTCCACTGTATCAAGTGGTACCATCTACCATGAGTTGTATTTTCATCAAAATACGTATGTATCTCTCTGCTACTGAGAGACAAGAACAAGTTTGTAATTAGCATCAGGTAAGAGGAGCCTGTTACAGACCTCAATGATAGAACAGCATAATCTGTTCTATCTAAAACAATATTTATGTCTGCTGTAAGAGCTGCTGGTTAACATGAATTAATGCTTCCTGTTTCTTCCAGCAATCTGTCAGATGCAGGAGTCAGATCCACAGGCCCTCTGAAGAAGAATATGGGAACTCAAATCTCAGAGTGCAGTTTCCCAATCCCCATAATGCCACTGTCGCGCGCTCTCCTGAAATGAGGCAGGAGCACGGGTGAAATTCAACTGATGTGGTGGAGCATAAAATTGTTGCCAGGAAGTTTTCCTACACATAAAATTGCTCAAGCCCAAATAGGGATTTTTTAAGTATCCCACTGCTGAGACAGAGGTTAAACTTGTGGGTGTTCAGAGGTGGCTGGCATTCTAGGTGGATCAAGCACCTCACAAAACGCATTTCAAGCTCTCCTGTACAAAAACATTAGCCCAAGATGGAGGTAGTGATCTTCTTATACAAAACACCCTATTTCTATACTTGCCTTTGCCTGAGGAGTTTCAAAATCATGCTTCTGTCTCTCTGGGGAGTCTCATAACCACTGGACTACAGGCAGGTGATAGACAGATGTATTTAGTTGACATCTGCCTAAACCACTCTGTGTAAGGCATTCTGAGATCCACTACTTCACAGGCAGGGAGAGTTAGTCTAATTTAGGAACTACATCACTGGAGAGGTTCTGGTCCCAGTGCTGTAATGTGACATACGTAATCAGTGCAATTAAGGCACAGTCCCCAAGAAAGGACAGAGGAAAATTTAATCTTCATCATAGTAAGAAAGGAACTAAAAAAGATTCTTCTCCATAGTCAGTGTCAGCCCACAGGATGAGGCTATTGCATGCTAGAAGAGTGTTCAGCACCGGGCATGAGCTGCAGGATGAACATTGCACTCCTGAAAATTTGAAGGAATCATAAAAAAACTCCAAAAGCAGAAAACTGGTAGCTAGGAACCTTGAACAACACAAATGAAAGCATCTGGAAGACTCAAACATTTCTGGAGTTAAATGTGAACTAACCACAACTTCCTAGTGCCTTCCTTTTCATTCTGGGTGTCTATGCTGGACTGAAATCTCATTTTAATTCACCTACATCTCTTTTTGGAGGTGATCCTAACTGTACTTGGTGCTTTATAGTTTGAACACTCACTTCTTTTCATATCATGGATTTACAAGTAACTAAACCATTAATATTATAATTAATTTAGTACAGATATTTTAAAACACTCAGAAGTTTAAACACTTACATATACAGTTATGTTTCTATTATTTTGCTTTTTGATTTATCTAACTATTTAAGGACTCAACAGCCTTTAAGCACAGACTTTCCTTTGATGCTATACAGCCAATTTCTTAAGTCTCACTGAAACCTGTAGAAGTTCTGCACATATCTGGATACTTTGTGGAACAGGTTTGAGATTATATACTTGCTTTAGCGATCTGCAAAAGTAACGATTCAAAATAATTATTGGCTTAGTGTTCAGAATAGCAGTGCTTACTACGCTCAAGAGGGTGAGACCTCACTGTTCCTACAACAGTTTGTCCTTTGAGGTTTTCTCTTGCACTTGTCAGTGATTTAGCTTTCTAGTGTGGTGTGCTGGAGCATGTTCTGTGGTTCTTATTAAAATCGCCTTTCCCCTTGTCTCAGGGATGAACTCCCAAAGGAAAGATTTTTTTTTTTTTTTAGCCTAAATACTCCAAATCAGGACTCTTCACTTTGCTTAAGCTTGATTTGAACAGCAAAAAAGAATTGTTTCCTACATAATGAGCCTGTGCTTTGGCATATTGAGCCATCATACCGAGATTTTTATGTATGATAATCCAACACACTTTTTAGATGAAGCAATCTTTTGTTTGCAAATTGTATTAATCAAATACTTTAATAAGGATAGACCATGAAATAACATTAGAAAATAAATTGGCTGGTCATTCTCAGCTTTTGACACCTGGTTTTACCCTTTCCTTCTTTGATCTGTTATAATTTACCTAATAAGCCAAGCTCACAGAGTATTTTTTTCAGAAACACTAGACATTTCAAGTTTTACATATTTTACATCTAGCTTTTGCTAGCTAGGGAGCTCATTAGCAGTTACTTCTTGTGGTGAATAAAATGCCACCTGAGAGTATAAGAACTCCCTAATTCACAAGTTCACATTCTTTTAAGAGGTTGCTTAACCTTTAAGTCAACTGCAGCATATTAAAATTAAGCTATTTTCAGCAGACAACAGATTATTCGGTTGTATTGGAATTTCCAGGTTACACAGTTGCATTGGAATGTAACTGTTTAAAATATTACCAGGCATGAAATTCCAATAGTTAAAAGTCTGTGCAAATGATTCAAAACATAAGGGTTAAATTTGTTTCGAATGAGATGCAGTCTTTGAAGGGAAATACCTCATCATTGTTTTGACTACTGTAATGCAAATAATCAGCATAATATCTGGAATTAATAATAGTATCCCAGACAGCAAAAGAAATGAGCAGGAATTGCTTTTGGTTTTAAATTCAGAAATGTAATTTGTGGAAGGTGGTAGACTGACAAGCCTGGGAACCTAACAGCAGAATAGCTAATGGAACTGCAAGTTCCCTAAATCACTGAATATATCTTTGTGAAAAATTTCTTTGGCAGGTCAAAAATCCCAAGGTTTGAAGTTTTACTGCAAGTTAGAAATGATTGATAATATTGGTTTTGAGTTGTTCACAGAAACATTTGGCAAACTTTGGCTTTTAATGTGCAAATTCCTGCCTATGAAAAAAATTGTGTGTACTAGGTACCTGAGTTAATTTGCTTGCTAGGAAGCTTTGCATGCTAGAAAAAGCTTCTTCGATTTCCTTGACTGGTCTTCTGACATCTAAATTCAAGAGAAGTCTTTTCCATTTTATTTGTTCAAAATAGGGCCACGACAGTTTAGCTGAGCTTTTACTCTTGCCAAGTATTTTGTCTCATCCTCATGCTAAAGGAAAGAGACCTAGTATTCTCATATCTTTGAAAATTACTTGACTGTATGGGTTTTGGTTTTGCTGAATTTTTTTTAAAATTGTATGGCTCGTGGTTAGTTAGATGTTTTAGAAAAATGAAGTTGTATGCTCCCATTGTTTATCTTGCAACTCTGATGTAAACTCACACCAAGAGATGCAAACCATCACATACAAATTTTGCTTTTGATCTCAAAATTTTGCTAATAATAAATAATAAATTTGAAACTACTGCATCTCAAAAGGGTTTTATGATGGCCATTTCTACAATAGTTTCCAAACCTATGTTTAGGTTTACAATTTGATCACATTTTGTGCCAACTACAACAGTGACCTGTAATGTCAGAAACCTGTCTTCTGTGAAGACGTGCAGGTAATGTTTATAGCAGATACCACAAAATTTTCAGATAAAAGGGAATAAATGTATCTATCCTTTGGGGAACACTATTCCTAGTGGGAAAATTTGCAGTGGAATTCAGAAACAGATGGAATTCATGAATTTTGATTGTGATGTAATTTTAAACAAAGTATGAAACAATCTGAATACATTTTTTTTTCTTTCAATACTTTAATTGCATCAGACTGTTAAAACAGTGTGTTTCAGTGAAGCACTTAATGATGATGATCAACTATTTTGTGCTGCATTTCTTTTTAAAAAGCTGATGTAGTGTAGCAATAGAAGTGAACGTTTCTCCTAAGCATAGTGAGAATGTTCTTGGCTCATGTTGTCTGAACGTTTCTCATTTATAACTGAAATAAAACATAAGTTATTGATGATAACATTAAAAGCTTATTAAATTTCTGAATCACTTTTCAATCATTGTACTTCAATAATAAGTGTAAATGTCAGTGCATAAACCTAGTGAGAGAAATTTGATCTCAGATTTTAAAGTAGAATAACAAACATAATTTGTGTCATTGCTCCCTTCAGACCAAAATAAACACTGTGATATTAAAAAACATCACATTAATGAAACATTATTTGTTGCACCTGTTAATATTTTTTAAAAAGTATACAAATTTATTGTAAAAAGAAAATTAAGGCTTTTTTTCACTAAACCATTCTCAGTACTTAGATACGTTTTTATATCATCCATGTACTTGAAAACTGAGCAAGGTGGTAGTCTCGGTATTATTTCAGATAAAGTAACTAAATCCAGTAAAGTTACTGCAGAATGATAGCATAGATATGAGTTAAAATTTTGCTCACTAGTGAATACCTACATTTAGGACAAACTGGCAGAGATTTTGAGATTATTTCTCTGTTAAGGAAAGAACAGTTTTGATGACTTGCTGAGAACTGAAAGAGGACGTGAGAGAGGGAAGTTGTGGGCCTCCTAGATAAAAATCTGTCTACCTTGTCATTTGATTATATTTCAAAGCAACTGGAGAACTAGAAATCAACAAGTTGGCAGTCTTAGCTATATGTTTCCTTAAGCATATTGCTTCCCAATAGACTTACGAAAATAAATGTGGAAATTATTCACTAGAAAAAGTACTGAAACCAAGACTATAACTGCAGTCTTGGAAAGAAGGCAAACGAGAGGGCTGCCTCCTCATAACTGTAAAAAGAGAGTGAGGAAGGGGGGAAATTTGAATTCCCCCATCAAGTTCTTTCTTACTGAGCTGCGCAGAGAACGTGCAGTTAAGATCACTCAGACTTGATGGGCTGTGCATAAAATGGCGTTTTCTTCTGAAGTCTCAAAGTCAGTTTCCAGCTGTCTCAACTTAACATGCTCAGTTCACACCTCAGAGTGGCCTTGGAGAATATAAATTGCACCCAGTTTAGATGAGAGAGGATGGGATGATGGGCTCTGAGAGCTCAGCTAACACTCTTTAACTGCTAATAGATGATCAGTCCAGAGAGCAGACTAGAGAGAGCTAGTCCAAACTGAAACTCCTGAAGAAACACCTACTATGGATGTTTCTCTCCAAAAATCTCTTTCTGCCCAGCCACCCTTCTTGAAATAGCCACAGAGGTCATAGAGATACTGTACAGAGGATGGTCATGACTCAGTGTAATGTGACACCTCTTATTCATGACTACAATACCAGACAAAATGTTATCTCAGCTTGTAATGCTGCCCTCTGCGCGCATGAAGTCTCCTTCCTACAACTTTTCACCCAGAATTCAACACTGCTAACAAAACATACAAGACAAGTGCACAGCCACATGAGTTCTACTCATTGCTTTGCGCTCATCAAGACCATTTTACTAAAAGAAGACGAACAAGACTTGCTAACATCAGATGGGGGTGGCCCTTTACTACTATTTTCCCAGTCAGCTGCAGAAAATTAGTCTACTCTTCTGGGCAACAGTCTTCCCTGACTTCCTAAAACTGCTGCTTGGCCACTACTCTAATTTTTAATTTTTTGCCCATTATACATCAAGCTATTTAATTTTTATTATTTTAACAAGAAAGCAATATATGTTCAGTGTGAAACCAAATTAAGATTGCCATAAAAAGTAGACAAGTGAAAAAGTATTTCCAGTATCAAATCTTAAATTTGTCCAGCTGTGAGATTATTCAGTTAATATATACAATATACAAAAATATTGCAGCAGCAACCAAATAAAGTAATACATTAAATATTATAGGATACAGAGAAATGTGAACAGCTTTAAAGTTAACCAAAGTTTAAACAGAAGTGCTGAATTTTAAAACTGGACAGATCATGAAAAAAAGAATGTCAAATGTGAAGTTTTATGTCAAATCTATGTTTAAGTCAAGCTGATCTTTGCTATGTTCAGGTTTCGCATTGATCTCACCCAGCAAATTCTTTGCAGATTTTAAGTGCCCAGAATACAGGTGCACAGAGTTATGTTGGCTTACACCCAGCTGATATTTAACTAAATAGGATGTAGAGGGGGAAGAATTTTTTTAACGACAAATCCAATTACAGATTTAAAGTAGAAGATATCTATTTGATTATTTTTTACATTATATTTTCTCTGTATTTAGCTTTAAGAGTCTCTGTGTAAAATCAATTACCACAAGAATATTTGGAGTTCTGACCCCTCTCAGACGATTCCAACATTCAACTTCATTTTTCCATATTTTTGTGGCGTTGGAGAGTATTTTGTTGTGACTGCTGCAGGTGGAAATGATAATACCTATCTTTAATTGCTTTCTCAGACACCTTTGGTAGGTTACATGTATATTTGAAATTCATTTCTGTGTACACATCCTTTTTCTCTGTAGGATGTCAGGGACTGTACTTTTCATCCATGTCAATAAAAGCCTCCTGGACCTCAAAATTAACACTTAGCTAAAGAGCGAGCAGTAAGAGGTTCACCACATTGTCCTGGGAACCTGAGGAAGCTGATGTCTCTCTGGCTCTGGCAGGTAATTTTGTGTATGGTAGTCCATAGCCCCCTGAGGTCAGAAGCCTATTAATTGGACAAAGGCCTAGCACACTTTATTTCGATGTAGGACATCTCAATTACCTTCAGTGACCTGAAAATAACCTGTTCTATGACTAAACCAGAAAATAACATGACTGAATAGTAAGAAAAACAAAGAACAGTAAATACAACCCACAAAAACATTGAGCTGAAACTACTAAATGCTCTCTCCAGAAAAGGATAACATTCACCACAACACAAGTTAAACTTAAAGCAATATTATGTACACTAAAACAAATTGTAAGTTTACGGGACGGTGCACGAATTCAAGTTCTCCTCTTCAAAAGGCAGGAATAGATCTAAATCCAATGCCATTTTTAAGCCACATGGCAAAAGTTACATGGTAAAAGTCAACTCTACAGAAAAGCTACAGGGAGAAACACAGTAATATCTTCTTTATTATTTTTGTTTTAATATTAAAAGGTTTAAGGTTTTCAACTGATACTGGTAGATTTCCTAGCTTTCCTAACTCTTCGTGCTGTCAAAAAATACACTATTTCCATATTATTTTTACAATGTACAAACATCTTTCTGCTCGTGATTGCAGAGTAACAAACCCTACAGTAACACTGTGAATTGTTGGGCAGGTTTATAAGAAGATTGGGTCAATACACTCCATGACAAATAAACTATCTTTCTGTGGAGAAATGTTATGTGGAGAATAGGAAAGAATCATTTATCATGAAGCTAAAGACACATATTTATGAGGCCATATCAGTAGTTATGAGTTCCTTTACTCATGTGGGAAAGGCCACATAAACTGTTTCAGAGAAGAGACTTCAGAGAGGCTGTCCTTGACTTTACCAAATTAAGCAGTCTGGTATTGAACACCAGGCAATATTTTTTGCTGTGAAAATGTATCGAGTCCCATATGTCCCCCCCATGAAAGACATAGGGCTTTTTCAGGTGCATAAGATACATATTGTTGTTGTACTGCTCTGAAAATACACATGCAGGTAAGCCATATGTAGTATTTTCTGCTGCTGTGGGTATTTCATCAATCAGAGATATAATGGAGGTAGATCAAGAGAGCTGATGTTTCTATGCTATAGAAAAGTACACATATAGAGAAGGCAGGAATTTACTGTCTGCCTTAGTATATGACACAACTGAAATGCATGGGGGGGTTGTTAAAGTACTAGTAGCCATTGAAAATGAAAAAAAAAAAAGACATTTTCCTTTTTGGAACAGAATATCTCCATTCAGCCAAAATTTTGCACGTAAGTTTATATTTCACTAGCTAGAACCATAAAAACAGCACTATATATTGTTAGAACATATTATTAACAATAGATTGTTTACATTTATCTTAATAACCTTGAAAAAAATCTTTACTTCTAAAATAACTTGATTTTTCACTTTTCTGCAGACGTTTCATTCACCACAGTCTCAATACGTCTCCTATTACAAGTCACTACATTTACCTCATGTATTTTTGTTACTTTCCTTCAGTTCCAAATACATTAGTTACTACTAACATATTAACGAGGATATGTTGCAAAAAGCTCATTTTACTGTTATTAACACACAGGTACAATTATACGGATCTAGGACAATTGCTGAACACGAAATCACTTCCACTTGAATGAAATCTAATCTGGCAAGACTGCAGCTATGAACTTTGGAGAAGACCATCAAATATGAAACAGTGAAACTTGCTGTGAGGCTTAGCTGGAATTGCAGCTGTGTCTAGGAATGCAGACATCTGGAAATCTGAGGATGCTCTAGATGGGGCTGACATCCCTTTCCTTGGCCCATGCAAGGTTAGGCTGTAATTATACTTAAGCATAATGCTCTTAAACTTACTTACCTTTCAGATGAATATATTTTCCCTTTTATTACTTCTGCAAACTACCAGTTGTTTGCCTTTGAAATAGAGCTTCTTGTCTTATTTATTCTCCCTCACTTTTCCACTAGAAACACAGCAAGAATTGGCTTCAGTGGGGCACATATGTGCTTAGGTACTTGACTTCTTGACTGTGCAACATGGTCATTGCATCAAATCACTGCTGTGAGAACAGATCATGATGCCATAGATATCCTCACAAATGTAAGCAAAGAATAAGACTATACAGGTGAATGGTGAAACCCAACCCTTTTACCAGACCTGTACAATTCACTGTGTGCTCCTTCAAGTGATGGTTATGTTCTCATTCCCCATAGAACCTTTCTGTCAAATAGGCAGTTACTAGCATGGAGAGAGTAATTCTGTTCACTTTCATGTACTGTCTGTAAAGGTCAGTAATTATCAATAAGGATTGTTTATTTGTCTGAAGATGAAATATATAAAATCTCATTATTTTGAAAATTATGCTTCCTAGAAAGCATACGAAGCTTTTTATCATATTCTCTTTCTATCAGCTTCCCAAAGTTTGGGTTTGAGACTGAAAACTTGGGGGAGCAATGCATGCCCATATAGAAAAAAGAATACAGAATAGATATGATAAAGGAATATGAATTCCTACTTGCTTTGAAAAAATGAATGATCCACTGATCCTGCTCTAGAAGATTTGATGCAAAATAGCTGTGCAGTTGTCACTACCTGATCCAAAGTACACATAAACAAATTGGAGATTGACTGCTTTGAATGCACTTTGGATCAGGCCATTAGTTTGTCTCCAGTATGACTACTCTCTGCATAAGCAAAGGGGGAGTGCAGAGCAGATAATATCTGACATTTATCATTCGCTGTGTTGACAGGAAATTGTCATTCAAGGATTTCTGTTCATTGGTTTCTCTGTCACTGATTTTCTAGTGGATTTGGGGAAGACAGATAAACTCAACACGTCTGATTTCAGTTTACATACATTCCTGTCCTTTTTCCACCATTAAAGTTTATAAAACATGCTATAATCCTTGATGGGAAAATGCTACAGAAGTACAAAGTAGAATACTATGTTTTGCTCAGATGGGATTTGCGAGCTTGTGCACTTTTAGTCCTAATGTCAGCAGTTCATTACTTCCTTGTGAAGACAATGTTCTAAGAACTTTTGATATACAGGTGTTTGACATTCAAAATACATTTTTCCTTTGGTCAAAGAAGAATCTCTCTTCAGTTCTCTAGTTTAGCCTTTCCTTTTAAAACCTAGGTTAATAAAACATCTCAAGTACCCTTCTAAAGAAGATAAAAAATTCTCTGTCCCCAGGGTAGCCTAATGATAACCTAAAAACATCGATTGACTTCTCTTTTTGTCTAACTTTCACTTGTCAAAAAACTTATCTCCAGTGAGTTTTTAATTCAAACATACAATATAATTTACAATATCAGTAAATTCAGAACGATAATAAAATACCTAAATATATTTGATCCACTATAATTTGAGGATTAGGCTAGATTCTTTCTAATGAAGTAGAAGACACTAGAAGACACTGCAAGCACTAGTTTCCAGAAAGCAGTGTTTTGATTTTCAAGGAAGCACAGGTAACATTTCCACTTCTTTCTACTCTTGGAAATTCCCTGTTCTATGCAGAGGATTCCCAAGAACCTCACCTGAATCTATTGCAGTTGGAATACACTCTCCCAAGGATATTACATCTGCCATTGTGATCTCCTTTAAACTATATAATTCCTAGTTCAAGTCTGTTTGCACCATGCAAAATCCTTGGCAAAGGAAGAATCTGCAGTCATTTCTTGCCAACCTTACAGAAACAACATCTTCATTTACTTCTTTATAACTCAATTTACCCAATAGCTTTGTTCTGTTTTGTTTGGGTTGTTTTGTTTTTGTTTTTGTTTTTGTTTTTTTTTGGGGGTGGGGGGTGTGTTTAGTTGGTTGGTATGTTTTAAATGTAGAAATTAACTTATTACAAATCTAAACCTCATAAGCGAAGCTCAGCCCATTCTGCAGTTTTATTTCCAAGAGCTTCTACCATGGTATACAAACAGGATACAACTGTTTTTCTAGAAACAGGTGTGAAGTGGAAGTATGGTATCTGAAATGGAATACAAGATTATGATCTTAAAATGTCAGCAAAATAGATTTATACTGCGATATTTAGTTGTGTTGTAATAATATTGGCTACGGTAATAGTACACTTCATTGTTCTCCTTATGACTTTAATCTTCAGAATGAGACACCACAGTTAAAGTTGGAAATTGCTAACAGTGCTGGCCCAAGCAACACCATCAATTTTGCGCATACAAAGTAGGCTTAATAGGCTCCCTTTCTCCTTTTTTTTTTTTAATTTAAAAAATATAACTGTCCATTGATTACCTTACAGGTTATAGGCGTTACATAAACATGAAATATTATGAGTGGAGTCACAGATAGTGAAGAAGTTTTTGGAAGTTAGAAGAGTAGCTGGCCATCTCAAGGACATGCATTTCCTGAAGGATATGAATGCCAGTATAGCTTACTGTTATTTTTCTCAGGATACTTGATGCATAAAAATTCTCATGTCAGTTTCTGTAAAAAATAAACAAATAGATAAATAGGCTGTTGTCATATGAGCAAAGGTCCCAAATACTTGAGGTTATGAATTACTATAACAATGTTAGGTGACCCAACAATATAATTTTGTGTGCTGAGAAAGGGAATGAAGCATTGATCGCTAAAAGTAAGTGGACTAGGGTTTTTTGGGGGAGAAGAGAGTACTTTGGAAGTCAAAAGCCAGCACACCTTACAGTCATGTAGCATTTTTCTCTTAGACAAATTAAAATAGAGATTAGTTCCTAAGGATCAGCTATAGCTTTCTAAAAAGTAGGACCTTTAATGCCATAATTCTACTTGACATAAAAAGTTAGAGCTGATTAAGTATAAGAAAATTTGCTCCCAAGTTACAAAAAGTACCTCAGCCAGCACTACTCTAAGATGGTACTTTTTCAAATCTACCTGGTGCTGCAGATTTCAGGCTTCTGAGACAGCTACCTAGGATGCTTGTCAGCACAAGAAGGAAGTTAAAACCTTTTAAAATTCTGTGTTCACAAAGGGTTGAATGTATTGCCATAATTTTAGTGACCAAGACCAAAATGCAGAACTTTATAGGCCTTTTTTTCTTCTTCCTCATCTGGAAACATTTAAGTTCACTAACTCTTCAAATTTCTAAGTTACATTTGTTAGAGTTTACACTTCTGACGTAACGTACAAAATCAACAATGGGTGGAAAGCATTGCTTTGCAAACTTCCTGCTTGACAGACCGTTGTTAGCTAACCTCAAGCATGTTCACTCTTTTCCCTACACTTACATTGTTCCTGAACCAAATGTACAGGTCAAACTGCCACATAATCACTAAATCCCTGACGGTGAGAAGCCATTCTAGACCACAACTACATTAACAGCAAACAAACAACAAAAAACATCACACACACATCAAAACCCAAGCATCCCTCTTGTTATCATAGCTATAAGAACATCTGTCAAAGTAATCCAATAACAATCTGAAAACAGCAGGCACTACTAAAAAAAAGTAGAAGAGCTCTCCTCCCACCCCTTAGCTCAATAGTTAGAAGTTAGAATAGGTAGCTTCTGTGGACCTGAGTTCACAACCCTCCCTGTTTCAGTCTGACAAAGGGATTTAATTCCAGTTTGTCACCCTCCTGAGAGCCTGCTGTAACCATTAGGCTATAGCACAGTTCGAGGTAAATCTTTCACTCCCTCCAGCTGACACTATTCCATTTGGTATAAATAATTAAATGAAGAAGGACATGAATCTGACTTTCCCACATGATTGCCCTAACCACCAGGCTATAGAGTCAATCCCTTCTCCCTTCTTTTTCCCCAACTTTATTAATATTTAATTGTTTACACAAAGTAGAACAGTTTTAATAGGAGAGAAATTCTGAGACGGAATTCCCAGTAAGTCAATACTTGGGACGTTTTCCTGAGAAATGGGAGATCTACAACCAACTCCCAATTTCAAATCAAAGAATCAAGCCTGCCTTGTGAGGTAGACAAGAGCCCCTTCTAATTTTGAAAAATGAAACATTACCCCTAAATGTTCATTACGTTTTTTTGTGACAAATGAGTAGTGTGGATTAGGCACTAAACTGCAGGAGATGGCCATCAGTTGCAAATCCTACCTGGAGGAAAGGGGATTGCAGGTTTATGGCTGAGCAACATGTCTATTTTTAGTGCTTCACTTATCTTTCCTGGTTTGCTGTTCAGCTCTTTGCCTTCTGTGTACCTTACCTTCAGGCACCAAACGCAGCACATGCTCATAAAGCATACAGACACTGAAGCCAGAGCGCCTGACTCTGTAAGGTGGGGTGATGCTCATGAGGCATAGAAACAGGGCAGCCAAAACCATTTGTGATTTTATAAATCCGTCTTCAATATATTTGCACTGAAAACTCCTTTGAATTTTCATTCCTCAAAGCGTTCCTCAAATTAGGTTTGAATTCTGGGGCAGAGGGCAATACCACTGGGAGTAAAGCTATTTTATGGGATATTTTACAATTCAGATTGATTGTTCTGTGGGACACTTTAGTAGAGCTGCTACTGTCAGCTGTTCAGGAGTGGATGTTTTTGAGATGTGGAAAACAAACCCCTGCAAGCCTGCAAACACTTTGTTGTTTGCCCCTTAGGCGCATCTGGCAAGGAGATTGCTGCTGCTGACACGAACTTTCAGGTCTGATCTCAGTGCTCCCAGGATGAAACAGTTAGGTAAATCTGATGTGAGAGATCAGGAGTCAGCTTGAAGCACAAGGAGAAATTGTCTTTTTCTGTGAAATATTTCTATGAAGTGAGACCAGAAAAAGTAACCACACAGGGATTGGATGATATTTTTTACAGTAGGGACCAGTGAGCTATCTTCCCCCTTCCACAACTTTCATCCTTTCTTTTTCTCTTTGACAAGGTCTGTAAATATGTCAACTAATCTCAGAAAGTAGTGCACAGAAGACTCATTCTAAAAGGTCAAAAGGTCCACACAACTCTTTTGTATTAATATCATTCACATGCTTCATTTTCTTCAAGTTGTTTCCTAAATCCTCCTTTGAACGTCCTCTTTCCTCGTTCTTTCCCCAAGCCAAAAGGTATACAATAACTCAGGTATTTAAAATACAAGAAAATTGCATGGTATGATTTATACAATTTGGAAGGACTACTGGCCCTGTGAAGAGACTTATAATGCAGTGAGTGTTGGGAAAAAAAAAAATAAAACAAAAGGACATCTATTGTGAGACTTAATCCAACTGATGCTTTTTCTTTAGTTAAGCCTGACCATCAGTTAGTACACAAGCACCCGTGCTCTATAGTGAATGTTAATCCAGTCATTTTAGGAAGCTTTAGTTTCAGCCCCACATGTGACCTTAGTCCGTTTCCACAAGGTCTTCCTCAAATTCTCATATTTTTCTGATCCTAGAAACAAAACAAAAACCAAAAACAAACAAACAAAACCCCAACACCAAAAACCCAACATAAACCAAAATATCATTTCTGTATGAAGTATTCCTGCTCAGTCCTTTCAAACTTGCCGAACTGAAAGAACCCAATCTACTTTCCACATAAATCCAGCAGACTTTATGGCAACTGAATGCCGTTATCTTGTTGCAAGAGCTTCTTCTAAACTCAGATCACTCTAGTCTTGTCCAATAAATCATTCCTCATTTCAGGTGTTTTAAGGTCATATCCTCAAAATTGGCCTCCATCTGTTCTGTCATTTTACCTGCAAACGCTGACCAGAACTGCCTTACTCAAGTTTTAGACTCTTACAGACAAGATACAAAAGAACCATTTTGAGTTATTCTGAGTCTATGAAAGTTGTGTATGAATAATTTGCTGACAGCTCCATCATTTGCCAGAATCTCCCACCTGATAAAAACCATCTCATTCATTCCAGTTTCAAAAGAAGTTTTCTGGAAATCTAAGGGAGCGGAAGGTCCAAATTTTCTTCTGTAGCCAGTGCCCAATATCTCAGTGTATTTTGTTTTTGCTGTCTAAAAACTCATTCTTAAGAAGAGAATTGGGCCTCTAGTGAAGCAGAAGGATGCATCACTTGACATGTCTATTGACCCCAAAACTGAAGGAAGGTACCTGCATGTCTTGCAGATTTGCTAGATTTAGCTACAGGTTTTCTGTACAAGCCTATTCCACCTCATGTACTTTTTTTCCCTAC
>NW_009623662.1:29528-38851 GCF_000690535.1 Cariama cristata
GGTCTTTAAGAACAATGTATCAAAATCTACAAGCCATACTTGTTGTATCTCTTGTTTTAAATACCACCTTATTTTTGTCTCGCTTTTTTAACTTTGGGTGAGATGACAAACCCAGAGATGCCCCTGCACTTTTTCAGCACTTTTCCTGGCTATCACTGTGTTTCTGGCACATCGCAGGGCCACTGGTGATAGGTCCAAAATACAGCCAGTATTAATTTAGCTGCTTATAATGCTTCCAGAGAGAGTTTTCCTGTCCCTTTTTAGGCTCCACCTCTCCACAGGAATGTTTAATCGGAACCTCAGCTCCTTGGTTTAATTGCTGATCTAATCTTTGGGAAGAGTACAAGACCTGCCTTGCCCTTCTAAACAGTACTAGTTTGCTGGACAATACCTTCTACATTTACCTCAATGGTATGAACTGTTTCAAACATCACAGGTAAGGCTAATTATTTCTACACAGTCTATCCTACATAGCCTGTTCCTCCACAGCCACAGGCTAATTATTCCTACAGAGTCTATCAGATCTTTCCTGTTAGGTTGCATACATACAGTAATTATTACATATAATTACAGAAGAATTGGATAGAAATATTCATTAAATTTACAAAACCTCATCAAATTTAGAAAAATAAAAGAATACAACTATATGGTTCCCGAATCAAAATAAATATGAATTTTTGAGGGGAAAAAAGAGGAGCAACACTGAGTTAGTAACAGAAAAAAGTCAATAACTCTGGCAATCCTCCACCAGCTTAGAAGAAAGAAGAAGTAATTCATTTTGCAGTGCTTCGTCCCTCCCACACTTTCCTGTGTCTTCCTCTTCTCACCTCAGCCCTCACATCAATCTCTTGCCTTTCAGCACTCTACACACATATACAGAGTATACATTCCTTCAGGGCAACACACAATTCCCTTACCTGTTTTGACAAGAAATGCACATTGAGTCACATGCCAGAGGCCATGGTTACACGAAAGTCACAGGTCAAAAGATCACTTACATTTCCTATGAGCTTTTTCATCCTCTTTTTCCGCTCTGGGAGCCAGGGTCTCAGAAAGGAAAGAAAGAAATGTCAAGGGCCTCTTTGTCAAGTGCTTAAAAAAAAATCCCCAAAACCCACCATTGGTAATGCCCCCCTCAACCTCTTGTTACCTTGCCTTAAGGAAAGTAGTCTTTTTCTCTTGGCCTCCTTCACCTCGAAGGAGTTCTTCATCCCTTCAAGAAGTTGGTCACTGACTTATCTCTCTCCCTTGATGACGTACAAGAAAGTAGAAGAGATTAGTCAGTATTCTTTTAAAACTGTCTTTTACAAGGAAGCCAATAAAATGATCTACATTGTATCACAGTTCAACATACCTGACATCTGTTCTGTAATAAAATTCACTTCATACATATGCTTCTTCAAGCTCATACATATGCTCCCCACAAGCATCCCCCAGCTGCCCTTCTGAGACATTTTGGTAACATATCTATAGTATTATGCTAGATGTATTTAAGCAGGTATTCTGTCTTTTTTCTTTAGTCTAGTAGCTACTGTGAGTAACTCCACTTGATAAAGATAGTACTGTAAACTACAGTAAGGCTGCTTGAATATCTCAAGAATTTGCTCATTTTCTCTAGGAGTGAATCTCAGGGATTGTGTTCATTGTTCCATTTCAGACTTGGTTTCTACAAACCAGGAAGAAATCATGTTCCGTTCACACAAATGCTTGTGATAAATGGAATTACTGGTTAACACATCAAGTATATGATTCACAGAATCTTTAATAGAATAAAACAACACTAAGAATAGAAATGAGTCAAGAATGATAGTTTCACTGAACCTTTCACTGTGAGGGCTATGCATTCTGAATACCAAATATCAGTAATGCAAACCATCAGATAATGGGGGCAGCATAGTACCCATCCTAATATTCGTTCTGTGAACACAAAGGCACATCTTAGTCATCATGTTGAACTGGGTCAGCAGTAAATTTCTGAAGCAGTCTTTCCAGGTTTCCCTGCTAATTGCGATGTGGTTTCCTCTTCTGAAGGCATTTCAGAGCACATGACCTGGATTTCTCCAAGAAGAAACTGCACTGCAGGAATATCCCCAATGCACTCCAGCTGCAAACAGAGACAGAGGTAGTCTGATATATAGATGCCTGAGTGTATGTGTCGCCTTAAAACCAGTGGGATCATTTACCCAGTGTGCAAGCCAATAACACACATGGTTGAGGTATTACCTATTTATTAGCCGTTCTATGCAGAAAGGGGTGCTAGAGGGTATTCCCACAAAATTAGAACATAAAAGTAAAAAATACAAACATATTTATACAATACTATTCAGGTAATATTTGCATAATGAATTTACATCACTACTTGGATAAACTGTGATTGGCTTAACTTTCTCTCATCTTGAATAAAGGTACAGTGCATTTTGAATGTACCATGCATATTCAGTGGGTAGGTATCTTTACTTGAATGTGGGTAGCTTTAGTACTTGGGGTTTGGTTTTCACATTATAATGAGCTAAGTTCATCTGAAAGACACATTTCTAGCTGATTCATGCAGTATAGGCAAATTTCTTGGGCCATCAGCCTACTAAAGTTTCTGATCCTTGGGTTCACATCTGCTTGTTCCTTTTATCCTATTGTCTTGTCAAGAACCATTCTATCTAAATGACGTACACCAGTTCCTTATCTTTGTTAGAAGTTACAACCGTAAAGATCTCGATATCATAGGTAGCGTAAATGCCCACATCAGCAGTTTTGCTCTATAGATCTTCTCCTATTAGTTCATGCTATTTGTTAATGGAAACATTTTTTGTATTTGCTCTTATAGACACCTTTTGGTCTCATTCACATGTGTGCCAGCACAGAACACACATGTAAATAAATCTGTAACAGCTGAGTTGAACCTGGCATATGAGGGATTCACCCTAATATTTGTAGAGTAAATTATCACCCAGGAAATACCGTCCCTTCTTCATTATTAATCATCCCTTGATTTTATTACCCCTGGCTTTCATGGTCACAATAGTGATGATGCTAGTGTGTTTAGCAGAAGTCATCTCATTTTTTGACGTTAATCCACTGGAAGCACAGTCTGTATAAGTACCTCTTAGAAGCAAAGTACCTCCTGTCCTGGAAACCTGAGTTTCTGCACTGCTTTTTCTACAGCTTCCTTACATTTATTTTATGAATGAAAATTAACTTCACAAAGCAGGTGTCAGTTTTTCTCTTCTATCATTCTGATATTTAAAATTCAGCACTCTTTGTTTGTGATTAAAAAACGAAAAACAACAAAAAAAACCCTACACAGCAAATTCCCATCTATTACATGGTAGTTTTATGTACTTTTGGTAGGCATATCAGGTGCCCAACATCAGAAATATCAGCAAAGTACCTAATTATCACACTTACACATATTTGGTGAATAACGATAGTTAGGACCAGCACAGACTGCTTATTCCCCCCCACCCCCTGACGTCAAACTCACAACGTGAAATAAAAAAAACCCTAAAAGTTAACTTGAATACTGCACAATGTACTGCAACATAAAATATTTAGCATGGCTGCTACATAAAAGGATTTTCTGAGTTCTGCAGTGATGTCTCAGATCAGATTTTCTGTCTCCATGAGAACAGGAATATGTGGTACAATCATGCCATACCTGTTAGCATGCATGTCTTTATTAGCTACCAGGTTTTTAAGGCAATTCACAAGAGGTTAATTTTTCTAGTACTGAAATTAAGAAATATTTGATATCAAACAATTGTCTGAGCCTAGAAGAGGGGTCTTCTCCTGTTGGAGATCTGAATAAGGCAAAGACAAAGAAATCTATAGTATTTCCCAATAGCTCTTGACAGGTCCAGTAGTCCTAGCAGGTGATAGCAGCCTGAGGAGACACCAGTGGGAAGTCTGCTGAAGCATTCATTCAGAAAAAAAATTAATTCTTCCAGGAAAAAAAAGCCTCCACTCTTTATTTTCAGCACCTGTATTTTGTTGTCGTTCCAGCCTGTGATCTGATAATGCAACTAAATCTGTGGACAACATACTAGATTTTTACAAAGAAGTATTCAAAATAAAAGATGACATGAAACACTGCTATCCAGCAACACTGTATACCATCAAAACAGTCAGAAATAAACAAGTTCCAGGAAGTCAGAACATGTGTCTTGAGCACATTGGATATTTACTTCATACTGACCCAGGAGAAAATTCTTAAGAGGGAAGGATTATTTTAATTAAAACAGTCATAATTACTCTTCAAAATGCTGCTTTGACTTATGGGTCCTGTGATAGCTTATCAAACACAATAGCATCTCCTAAATACTGAAATGCCTTGTTATTCCATGTCTATTAACTACATTGCAAATTTCCTCAACTAAGTGAAGTCTTGATTATCCAAAGACACCGTCTCATCGATTTTTAGCCTTATTACACATACCAAGACTTGAGCAAAGAAAAAAACCTCACAATATTGTTCTTCAGGAACAGTTTAAGTTTTCTCTTGATTAGAGGCAAGTGCCTCCCTCTGTTAAGACTGGGTTCAATGGGAAAGTGCATCCAAGACGCCATCACACCCAGTTCTGCAGACCACTGTCTTGGATTTTACACACAGATACAGAATAAGATGAGAACATCATAAGTATGACCACAAAAAGGTACAGGGTCAAAAAATTATGGAAAGTATTAATGCAGTTTACTTTCACTAGCCTTGTGGTTTAAGTAAGATTTTAATATTTACCCATTTGAGATGCTTATTTCCTTATTTTGAATGAAAGGGAAAGAAAACCACCACCACCACCACCACCCCCCCCAAAAAAAAAAAAAAAAAAAAAAGAAGTCTTGATATAGTGAAGATGTTTTCTTCAAGGTTGCAGGAATAGGCAGTTAAAGGCTAGGCTCTGGTTTCTAGAACACAGGCAACTAATCCTGTTTCTACTGAATATACTCCCCATTATACTACCATAAATCCAGAGTAACTCAATCGATTGCAGTTGTAAACTAATGTAAGTGAGGTCAGATGTGTGACCAATAGGTCTCTAAACAATCCTTTACTTGAAAGGTAATGAAATAATTTCATAAATTGTTTCCATTTCATTCTGGATCAATTGAACAAAGCCACTTAGTATTGTTTATGTATTTTTTGATGGGGAAGAGAAAACTGTAGTCCATTTAGAGGTTGCTATTCCTAAAGACCTTAAAATAATAATTTTGTAAGCACCATAACTAGTAACACCTACACGATAAAAATCTCTAGAGTAGGTCTTCACACAAATTCAGTTTTGATTTATTGCACTATAATAGTTACACCTTATTAGAAGGACTTTTACAAGGAAAATAATTTATTTTGAAGGCCTCCCTCCAATCATCAACCCTGCAAGTCATACTACCTCACAAAATTTGTGAATAGTCTGTCTCAAGAGATGTATGAAAAGTGGTCAGTGGGAGTTGCAAGTGGTACAGCCTATGAAGGCAATTCTATTTTTATGATTTAAGAGTTGCTATTGATGTACTAGAATATTGAATATCATTGTCAAATTTACATAAAGATATAAGCAGTAGTTGCTAAGTCTTTAATTCATATAGCATAAATTTTAATGGAAGTATTTAAGGCCTGTACACATTTGCCAGGATCTAGATACGGAACTAAATTACTTACATAAAATTGATCAATCTCATTGCTCCCTGAGAGGTTCACCTGAGAAGTTGCCTTTACTTACCACACCTAGAATTATCTTTAAGGGCTTTTGATTTAAGACTGATTGGAATAGACAAAAATGTATTTAAGAACCCAAAAGGTTATACATTGTTTTAAATCAGAAATCTGTCAAACACTTGCAATCCCTTGATCCTATCATTTCATGCTTCATAAGGGATCCCTTTTGAGAAGAGTTTATGTGTCCCAACATATTTGGAAATGGTCCTTGATAGAACAAATTCTTTAAGAACATAAATCAAAACTATAGCTGCTCCCCCAAAAGCTGTCAGATAATAGAATCAGAATTTGGATTAAATAAATCCTGTTGAGAGAGAGTATGTCCATTTCTATATTTAAACCACACAAATTATCAGAGAAACCTTTATTCCAAGAGTGGGGAACAAACAACAAGAAGGTATAATAATGCTTTTCAGCATACAGGAGCCCAGCTCAGGAGATTTCCCAGAGCAGAGCCCCTCTTGCTTTGTGTAAACCTGAGCCTGCTTCTTTGAATAATGTAAGCATAAAACCCTAACGTATTCTAGAGTTGTATGAATAAAATCTAACCGTGATTTCATCCAAGAACAGATAGGACAAACACGTTCATTTGCTCCAAAAACAGTAATCTGTTGTATAGCAACAAAGGAGAAAGAGTTTTACACAAAAGTGATAAATATGTAACTTGGGATTTCCAGGTGACAGTTTGTTTTGGCTCCTTCCTGCTGCACTGGTTGGTTTTTTTTTTTTTTTTTGCTTTTCAGAAAAGGGTTGCAAGAATGTAGCAGTGATTTATACTTGTTTACTTTGAAGGGGGAAAATGTTGAAGCCTAAACAGATAAAGCTAGGCTAGGGCTACGTTTATTCTCTTTAGTTTCATAGTAGAGCTCACTGCTACATTAGTTTCAGCGTGAATCAATTTTTCAGCTATTTCTCAGTACTGCTAGCAACTACAACACCACTATCATGGCTAACACGCTTGGCCATTATCAGTTTTATTTTTCTTTTTACCTTGTGTGATCTTATTTACACAAGAAACAAAGATCTGGGGGGAAAATTCTGCTCTGATTTATATCAGTGCGAGACATGATGAGAAGCTTATTTATATGATGTACTACCACATTCCCTTATATTTCTCTTTACTTCATCAGAGTATTATAGATAGAATAGGTAATAAAATATTATCATAAACATTTAAATATTAACATCTGAACATCAACCACAGCTAAGGAATACAGGTCCTGTGATCTCCGTGCTGGGTTGTGCCCATGACAAATAGGCTTATAGGATATGCTTGGCTTTCTGCTCACACAGCTAGCTAGGAAGGGTTGGACGTGCTGCACATGGACCATGCAGTTGATTCGTACTGCACTTCAGATATAGCTTTGAATTTTCTGCATGTCCCTACAATGATTGGCCTCAGTATGCCACATTGCTGTTATTACTGAGCTCCAACATGAAACATCCGTGTGAATGAGACCGCTAAGCCCTTTAGTTCCCTCACTATCACTCTCCCCCTCAGTTAGCAATGGGTAGCAAAATACCCACACTGTGCACTACAGTGGCTGCTCCAGCCCCTTCTCCCATCCTCTCCTCTCCCAGCAGATAGCTGTTTACCTCTGGGAAGTATTCATGCCTAAGGTTGATTGCCTCCACACTAGAAATAATTTTGCTTGTGTTAAGGAACCTGTTCTGCTCTTCTAAAATGAAAAAACAAGCATCAAACATACATTTGCAAAAAGTGTCTGTGATCTGTGTAATATTTCTAGCACAGACAACTTAGCTGTAAGTTTTAGGACAAAAAAAAAAAAGAAAATAATTTTTACAGATAAAAATATGCCTTTATATCTTTATTTGTTTAGCATTTATCAGAATATACAAAGTCAGAAGGATGAAACAGATTGTTATCCTTAGCTATGATGTACGCTTTAGGCTCAGAATCAGCAAGTTGATAAAACAGTTCTTTCTGAACACGTGGACTATCTGAATTCTACCTTATATCTTCAGGGTCACAAACTAAATGCTTATTTGTTACCCAAATGGAGATTCATTATTCCAGCTGAAACAGACAGGATTACTTGTTTATCAATTCAAAAGTAATCTAGTTTTTTTTTATTATTTACCAATATATTACACTGCTGTGCAAAAAATTATCTTGCCATTGTTTATACGCCTCACTATTTAAGAGGATTATTATTATGGAATAATCATCTTGTTTTAATTACCAAGAGGACAACCACATCATTTTATTAATTTTAGGATTTATGCCAAGTTGGAAACAGAATGTAAAACACAGAATCAGTCAGTAGCTGACAGCAGCTTTGTTAACACTTCTACAAAATCTTTATTGGGGGAAAAAAAAAAAAAAATCACAACACAAAACTAGAAGCAGCGGATAAATATATATTTTTTTAAATAACTCAAGCAGTCTCAGCAAACAATACAAACTTACATTCTTGTATCATACATACCTGAGGCACAAAATGCATACACATCTTTTCTTGATTACCAAGAAGCCAAAGTGACAAAATATTTCACTGGATTAGTGGCAGGGGTAGTGCTGCAGACTGCATTGCCCAGAGCAGAAGGTAAGAGCACAGCCAGCCCACACACAGCGGCTGAGTCAATCTTTGCTGGTTTCAGACTCCAGAAGGAGCAGACCAACTTCAGCAGCCCTCAAGAAACAGCCATGATTAAGTTAATGCTGATTGCTAGCTCCTGCCAAAGCAGTTAAGCAAACACACTTGTTTTACTAATCCTTCTACTTATCTTTTTCAGGTGGTGGTTGTATTACCCAGGAAATGTGGGTCTCATCCTGCACCTGACTCACCTTAGGCGACCACCTTCTCCTCCCATGCATTCAAATTGCTGTGGTGTCCTGTTTGACACATCTGTATCGTCAGTTATAGGATCCACAGTGACCAAAATCAAACTCTAAACTACAGGGATTGCAGTTAATATGTATGTTTTTTCAACTGCTAACCAAATAAGTCTCTATTACCATTGTTTTTAAAAAGAATAAATATTATCATATGTAAGCAGAAATCAAGCTACTAATTCAAATGACAGCATCCTGTTATATTCCTTTAAAAATGTAAAAAGTAATGAGCATAAAGACTTGAAACATCAAACAAAACATATTTTTTTCCCAATGTTCTTTCTTAGCCCAATTGTTTTATCTAAGTCTTCCTCAATCAGTAGGGGTTTGGAAGGGCATGTAGAATTCAGGATTGATGTCTGTCTTTCTATCTGTTTCACAAAATATTGCAGACAAGCTGCAAAAGACAGCATTTCAGTGGCTTTCTAAATCCTAGCAGCTCCATTTTTGCTGGCTGACTCTAAAGAATTGATGTAACTGCACCTATCTCCAAAAATAAACACATTAAAGAACCAATATTATTTAATCCCTATTTAGAGTCACCTTCTGAATGTCCTCTTCTCCTGTTGTATTATATAGACATAGGAAGGATCTTTTAGGACAGAGACAAAACAGTTGCCTGTATTTTTTATGTTTGGCTTCAGCTCAAACCTTGTCAGCATTAAGAAGTCCATCAAGCAGGGCTGGATTATCTCAGGTTTAAAAGGCAACTACTTAAAAGAGGCTGGCACTAACTGCTGCAGGCTTTCCTTTTAAAGCCAT
>NW_009623662.1:38870-40658 GCF_000690535.1 Cariama cristata
CCCCCAACCTTCCAGTTCTCTTTTAAAATTCACAACAAATTAATTAGATTAGAAGTAACAAGATCTTTTTCTACATAAAAGGATACTATCCTTTAAAATATGAGAAATAGTGGTGTTGTGCAGTCAAATCCCATAACAACCTCCATGTCACTGAGTCTTCTACCTCTTTTTCCAGGGCTATCTAATATGTACTTTCAGCTAAACATGAAAACCTGATTATGTTTAGCTTTTGCAAATTTTAAGAGAAATGTTTACCTCACACTCAGAAAATTAAGAATTAAAAAGGATTTTTGTTTCATAAAATTAGGAGGTTTTTAATTCCCTGTTACTCTTTATAAATTACTAACTGAAGGTTAAAACTGAAGTTTGTTTTTTAAAAGATGTTTTCCTCAACTACTGCTTGTGCTTATTGATTTGTTACTTTACGGTTGCTTATGATTGCTGATTGCTGGCATTGATTTGTATGTGTAATATATTAAGAAAGAAAAAAGAACCGAAGCATTTTTTCTCATTAAAAAAAGTGGTATATGATCTTTGCAAAGAGATAGAGGGTTAAGAATTCGTAATTCAAGGCCTCCTAAATTTGACGGTGTAAGCCAAGTTCACCTTTGTACTCTTGATTCAGTCTTTGAAAATATCATATTCCGGGAAACTCTGTTTAGTAGTAATCAAGCAAAGCAAAGGTATAATGAAGAGAACTAAACAAATAATTCACACTGAATAATTTATTCAAACCTTTTTTTGAGTTCTAGAGTGTCAATGAACAGATTCTTTAAATTTTATTTATTCAGAAATACTCAATATATATTATTTTCAACTGTATACATCAAAAGTTCACTAAGTGTATCTGATTTAAAAAATCAAAGTCATAGAGATAAACTACAATTAATTGCATAAACTCTGTATAATTTTTCTCTGCTTCTCCAATAAATCAAAAAAATGTATTTTACTATAGTGAAACACTTGTCATTGAAAGCAGAATTTAAAAAAATATCCAGGATATTGAACCTTTTATCTAGTATGTGAAAGTAAGGAGCTTTAGAAAAAAATATGTTGTGTCTTCTTCAGACAATGATGCCCTTAATCAAGAACATCATCCTTGAAGAAACAGGAAACGGTAAGATTCACTAGTGCAAGGTTTTAATTTGGTAGTCTCCTGACACACCTCATATTATGCAGGTGTGCATTTGCTTCTTCAAAAAGTGCATTTATGTTTTTCTTTGACTTAGAATAGAATAGAATAGAATAGAATAGAATATTTCAGTTGGAAAGAACCTACAATGATCATCTAGCCCAACTACATTTAAATACCTTTGTGCCAGTGCTGCGACAAGGAACAAGGAACACAGTCCTCCTCTCATATATGAAGCAGCTAGTATTCCAGCTCTTTAAAGTAAACACATCTTTCTATTAATTTCACTGACATGAAGTTTTGACTAGCAGTTTTGTTGCATTGCACAGTTAGTTGTGTAGTGTGTAATGATCAGTTTCTGATTTGATCGTGTAGCATCTATAGTAAGACCAAGTTTAAAAGAAAAAGGTCTTACAGCTAAATCCAGCAGTATCTGCTATAGATGACAAGCATCCCATTTCTTCAATGTGATTAAATTTATCTTAGATTTTCTTACATTTAGATATATCTGGAGAGTTGTCAAAAGCAATGCTTCACCTTGCACAAATATCTACAAAATAATTTCAACATGGTGGAGCAAAAAGGCTTGCTCATGTTCCCAGCTGGATTTTGAGTCTATACTCAGCTCTTGGCTTCAGTGATTATATTTCTGCTGG
>NW_009623662.1:40689-59019 GCF_000690535.1 Cariama cristata
GAGTAAAGTTGTATCAAGTTATGCAAGTAAGTAACTTCTATTCACCCATTTAACTGCTGTACAGGCAAATATATGCAGATTTAATATCTTGGCTTTTGTGCACCAAGAAGTACAAAAGTGTGTCATATAGCATTTAAATATTGTTCTAAAATAGTAATTATTGAGCATAATTACATCTTTCTCCTACAGAAAATTTTATGGTTGTTTAACTCTACATAGAGGCAACACTTTATTAAAATTGATGGATCTTTTCTATACACGTCAAACTGATATCCTGTGACAAGACGTTGAGCTATGAATGAAGATTTAACATTCATTGTCTGAAATTCTAGAGGTAAGGCCCAAATTTGCTTTTGGTTAAAAGCAACCCTACTCGCCCCCACACTTTCACTTATTAAATAGAAATGGTTTTGCTAGAAAATTATGAAATGAAAATACCAGGAAATCAGGTGGCACCAATATATATACTTAAACACATAAAAGCAGAGAGCATTTTCAAATGACCGTGCTGTTACCTTTACCTAGTGATAACAAAGTAGATGCTAGCATTCAGCTGTTCAAAATGCTGAGCTCTATTCAATACAGAAAACCAAAAGATAATGTTTCTATAGTCCTTGCTAAGGCTTTAGAATCCTAATGGGATGTTCTAAATGATGTAGAAATAAAAACTACCAACCATCTGGAGTAGAAGGCAGGCAGAGAAAATTTTACAGTCACATTGCGTTGTATTTATATTATTGTCTTTAGCATTTTTATCCTTGGAAATACTGTGGTTTTGTTTATTTAAACAAAATGTATAATAAAAATTAAATAGTCAAAAAATTCATCCAGGACATTGTTCTTATTAGGGCTTTATATAGTATCCTTTTCTTTTTCATCTTTTTTCTTTTTTATGCCTTTTTAAAAAATTGCATATATCTTTTCTGGTTTAGCACTATTGCACTCATTACCTAACCAAAAAAGCAGATTAATTCCTAAAATTGGGTTTTAAATTTCTCTTTGGAGGTCAGATTGAATTCTACTCTGAAAATTCACTTTATGGTATTTCACCTTAGCAGTATTATTTAATTTCAGAATAAATCCTGTTGCAGTTTCAGTTTGAGCCCTCTATTGGGAAACTAGTCTTATTTAAAAGTATAGGAATAATAATTGTATAATCTGGGACCTATTTCCTGTTCTGATGCAGATTTTCTGGGCAATCACTTATATCCATTCAGACCCAATCTGACAAAATGAGCTATGGAACACTTCCTGTGGGACTCAATCAGTGTACCATTTTACTGGCATATATAAACAGGGGAAAATGAACACTACCTCTCAGATAAATTTTAAACATTCATTAAATATCTTAAATTGTTGCAAGATTCTTAATATACAAAATATTATAGAAGTGATTATTAAATTTTTATTTAATAATAGTTTTGGGGTTATTTTCCTCTTTCCCAATCACTTTATGGATAAGAAATCCCTTCAGCCATTCATGAAGGGATTGTAAATCCACATGAAACAACAGGTAGTTGAATTTGTGGTAAAAGTTGAAAACATTGCTGGTGTTGCCTTTTTTATAATCCTGTTCTCTAATACAAGAAAAATACATAAACCTTGTTAAGCCTGCAGGGATTGCATATTCCCTATCTTACTAGAGAAAAAAGAAGCTGAAGAATGGAATGGTTTCTAAGGAAAGATGATTTTTTTTTTTTTTTAATTCAGGGAAAATCATTTCAATTTTATAAAAATAAAAATCAATATATTTTTTATTAAAAATATTTCCTCCCGCTATATATTTAGCATATGTTCTCTGAAGATGCACAGTTGCTTTTGCCAAAGTCATCATGGACCTAGTAGAGCTATCTTTTCCCCAGAAAAGTGGTTCTCATTTGGTTTATCTACCAAGATATATCATGCCCTTTCCTTGGATAAAGAGTGACAGTGAAACATAGGAAACTGTATGCAACAAGCACACATTTCTTCTTCTTTCGTGTTCAGCTTTTAAACCCAAACTAGCCAGAAATGTATTTAATGACCACAAACTTTATCACATATAATTCTTCTACCATCCAAATAATTAGACTACCAATAAAGTGACACAGAAAGGTAATGTAACGAGATTAAAAACATTTTTAATACTCAAACTACAAAGTTGCCCTAAAATGGGACACAGTATTATGGCAAACTTTCTCAGTCCTTTAACTTTTGCTTCATGTGTGTTCAGTGCCAATTTGTTCAATTCTGCATGCTTTTGAAAAATATTTCCACTAACCTAACTTTGAGTTGAGAGGTAAGGCAGTAGCTGTGGAGCTAGACACCCATAACAATATTTTTTTTTCTGTTAAATAAAACTGACAGGTCTCCAGGCAAAACAGTTCAAGGCTGATTTCTGCAATACAGCATTGTAACTCCTCAACAAGGGTTCCTAAGGTTTACAATATATTCATGCATCTATTGAAAGACTGGTCAAAATAAAATATTGCCTTAAGCTGTATAAAACAAAAAAGTGTTTCCTGAAATTTTGTTACTGAAATGTGCTTCATGGAAGAATACTTGAAAAACATCACAGTGCTTTGCCAAGTTTGCCTTAGCGAGTGCCAAACTACTGAGGTGTGGACCATAGTGATTATACTGTCTATGGAGAAAGACTTTATAAGAATGAAACAACGGAGAATTTGTTCTCTGATATTCAAGGAACTATTCCCTGCTCTGTTGTACTGCTTTTATGACAGTGTAACTGCAGGGTAGTCAAAGGACCCAAATAAAATTGATAGTATGGAAAACAAGGCATTTTCAAAGACCTTTGCAACTTGATGTCAGTTGCAGTTTCATCATTGCCTGAACCTGCAACCATCAAAGCCAGTTCAGCCGTGTTTTCAGTTCCCAGAAATAATGGAGAACATAGTGTCTGACCGAGTACTAAGGAGCTGCTTTTGACACCTGGCACTGCTAACGATGGACATGGTAATGAGACAAAAAAGTAAAGCTTCGCACTCTGAGTGAAACGTTTGGGGCACTTGTCTAATCAACACCTCAGCCGAATCCATTAAAAGAGCCTGAGCCCTCCAAGAAGACTCAGTTGTGGCATGATGTTATGAAGTCAAGGAGGTGTTTTCTATACACGAAAAGGAATTTGCAGAAGTTCACTGACAATAGTATGTGTGTTGCTCTCTCCATTGTAAACATTTGGTTTTATCATTTTCAGATAGCAGAGGAAAGCCCAGCTGGGAGATAGGCAGGGAGTCAAACAGAGGAAAAGGGATCCCTGGAGGGTTAGTGATGTTCAAGCAGATGGGGGAGGAGGGAAGAGAGAACAGAAGCAGATGGGAGGGGGGAAGAGACCAGCAGCAGAGCAGATGTGGGGGTGGGAGGGGGGTAATTTTGGTTAAAGACAAAGGAGGACAAATACAAATTAAATTTGTAATTTACATTTAGAATATTTTTTTCCCATAAACACACTTTTTGTGTCTTAACACTAGAGGAAAGTTTGAATGGCCTGCAAAACATGAAAGATAGAGGAAAATAACATCAATATCACTTGAGCAAGCACTAAAAAGTGGAGGGGTCTGTAACAGTTTCTCAACCATGAAGTTTTGTCTCTAAAAAACTGGAAACTAAAGGTTTCCACCTGTACTGTATTCCACTACACAATGTATACATTTTGAAACATATGCAGTAGTGAAACAATAAAGAAGATATTTATGTATGTGGATAATGAACTTTGAATTTCCTGAAATTAAATAGGAGTAATAATAAAATTTGAGTTACCAAGCCATGAGAAAATTACACACAGATCTCCCATAAATAAACAATAAAAGGTAAAACCCATGTTCACACGCAGAACAACTTCATTTCCTATGAAGCCACGTTCTATATTCTGTCTAGTTCTATATTTTAAAGTTGCATTTCATTGCTGTGCTTCCTGGCAGGGTGTATAGGTTGTGAGCGAAGTCTGACTAAGAATGCTGCAGCTGAAAGTTAATTAGTGTGTTGGCAAGCTGTCAGCTAGACGTTTGTCTGTTTGCTTTTCGTACAGAAGTGAATGAGAGTGGATTCCAGAGGTGTCTGAGTACAATCAAGTATCTCACTCTCTAAAATAAATATTTTATATTACTGCATGCTTTTAGGAATCAGCCAGAACATATCCGTTGACAGTATTTTCCATTGATATCCTTAAATGTAAATATATGTAAGTAGGTAGAAAAGATGGAGTGTAATTGCATCTGTTTGGTGAAGCATGAAGGGCCAGATTCTGTGTTTCAATTAAACACAGAATAATCCTGTGTAATCCAGAAACCTGCTCCAGGTTTGTAGAGGACTATTGGAGATCAGATTCTGGCCCAGATTAATTTGTCCTCATTTAGTTGCTGGTTATACAGCAGCCGAGTCTGTGTAAGTTATTAAAAGAAAATTCTCCAATTCTATGTTGAAAAACTGCTAGAAATCTTGGAATATGAAACAGTCTACCCCCAGTAATAAACCTTCACCCACCGTAATGATGAGGCATGTGACAAAAGGATGGCTAGATTTCACAGTCCAAAATTAAAGTGAGAAACCTGGAGTAGGTGCAGCAGGGAAAAAGGAGGGCTAAAAGGGTTCTAGAGGATGGCAACCTTGATTCAGGCTGGATGCCACTTCCATGGGACACCGCCTATAGTTGGATTTCATCTGACCAGGGACAAAGAGCAATTTCTCCCTTCCCACAAAAGGAGGTGCTCCAGATATCTCAGTCCTCGTGAGAGGATGAGCACACACCAGCCCAAGCCAACAAAAGTCGGTGCTCTCAAGTCTCTTCCCCCTTCCTGACTTCTACATAGACTTTTTGCTTTTCTGTCATAACTTTCCTTTACTAAAAAGCCCTTGCAATTCCCCACACGTTCCTCACAGAGCATAAACCTTGGGTTACGGCTGGGGCAATTACTGTGGACAGTAGCGTCACAGGGTCAGCAGCCAGGAGACTATTTCCTAGTGCTTTCACAGACCGTGGCCACTTAACACTGGTGGACCCTCACAGTTGACATGGTGCTCCCTTGAGCCTTCTGCAGCAGCTGCCCTGTCCAAACTCTTTAGTTTAAGGATGATTGCAGAAAGATCTCAAGGTAGATTTTAGATTTTTCTTTACGGTGTATTTTATTTCTTTTCACACTCTGTCACTTATTTCCCAGGTTGCAGAGCTACACTCCCAGGACAGGCAGTAACATCGTTTGAATGGACTCTGCACACATCTTTTTCCATTGTCAAAGGATTAGCTCATTCTGAGTGGGATGATCTGATTCCTCTCTCCCTCTTGCACAGCAGCTGTACAGAGGACATGATTATACCCCAACACTGGTGTCAGCTTCCATGTCCATGGGCTCCCTGTAGGAATCAGCATCAGCTCCAGAAATCACAAACCAGAATTATTTCTCTTTCCTTGTCTCTAGGAGAGTATATTCACCTTGAGTATTCAGGTATGCTTCAGGTATGCCACAAGAGTGTACATATAACCCCCATGGAATAGGAAATGACAGTCAAAAGCAAAGATTGAGTTGCAGCCCACAATCTAGGCCCAGTGTTGTTTGTCTTGCAACTAAGATCTCAAAAAATCTGATGTGTCCATCCACATCTGAGGCCCTAGAAACTCATGCCTTCCTACTGCTAGGCCCAGAGGAGGTGCTGGCCTGCACAGAAAAGGCTGAGTATCTCTGTGAGTAGAATTAGCTCATCCTGAACCAGTTTTACAGCCCCCTGAAGGAGCAAGCACAGATGATAGTGGTGAGAAAAATCAGCTGCAGACTGCAATATTATCTGGAGGCACCACACGATATATTTCCTAACAAACCTGAGTAACTGTTGCACAAATTCCTATTGCGTGTAGCCCTGATGCTGCAGGGCAGACAACATATAGGACCCTAAAATAGGAACTTCCAAGTTCCTTAAAATGACCAGTAGTATTCAAAATATATTTTCTTACTCCTTTTAATATTATAAACTTGTTTTCTGCAATAAAGTTGGCAAACTTTCTCAAACCTCACAGCACAGAAAGTCACTGAAACACATAGGCGCAAGGAACTCATGTTTTCTTGGTGCAGTTGTCCTCTCTTACTGTTGGCCTACCTGGTTTGTGGGTTAGCACAGACACCAGGCTTGATGCTGGTCCCTCTCTAAATCCCATTTCTGCTTTGTTTTGAACTTCAGTGCAAAAGTGTAATCTCAGAACCTTCCCAGGTTGTCTCTAACTTTTACCCAAAGAAGGAATGCTCCCTTGTGCCCTCATCAGTACACACATGTGTGAAGTTTAGAGTATTAGTTTATATATATTTTAGAAAGAATGCGAACTATTTGGAATAGAAATGGCTCCAGAGAGTTCATATATAACCTGCAAGGATTCATATTCATCCCTAACCCACTAATCCTGCAGTTTCAATGGCTTAAAAGCCTACTACTTTAGCATTCTTTGTGTCTGTATCCCCAGCAGGTCCTTAATTGTTTCTCTTCTATATTTATGCATACTCCAGATCATGTGTTGGTATACAATGTCTTTATCACAAATTGATTTAAATCCATCTGGCTCCAACTCTCAGAATCCATCAGCATAAAGCAAAGCATTTATTTCCTGTCCATCACACCATAGTGCTGAAGCAGTCATGACTTCCAAGCTCCAAAACACATCAGCACATAAATTAGTAAGTGCAATTTATGAGAACAGATTCATAACAAGTACATTTCTAGCAGCATTGTATTACACAGGAATGTTTAAGTCAGGACAGCTTGTTCCTCCAGATTGTCAGTCATTTTCAGTCACAATAAGAAGTGAAAGCAATTTAAGTAAATATAGGAGTTTCTTTGTTTGAGCCTTTTATTTTAACAAATGTTGCCAAGGTAGAAATGATGCCAACTGAGAACTGGTTAAGGTTGGCCAGTTTTCCTCAGCTGACCCCAAACCATAAGCTTCTGAAACCACTGAAATAATAAGAGACACCATTATTAAAATTGCTGAGCTTTCCAGAGGGTCCTAAAGAGAAACTCTGACATCTTTCATAGACAGTAGGAAGATCTAATCCAAGTGCCACAACAGAGGCAAGTTATCTTCATTATGGGGTTGAAGGAGCGAACAAATAACAGCCTGTAGGATTAATATTGTTCAAAATAAAAGTTACAGAGTACTCTTTGGCATAAGCACCCTGTTAGAACACGTTTCGCCTCAAGTTTAGAGACCGTTAGTCTTGTATAGAGCTGGAAATCTACAATCCGTGTCATCTACCTGGCATGAAGCACAAACTGCTCAGCAAAGCTGCTGAAATTCTGATCTAGAATAAGTTTGTGAATGAGGCATGGAGAGCCTTAGCAGCTTGTCACTTCTGGTAGCTGCCGTCACCAACTGCTTTCCCCTTTTTTCTTCCCTAGTCATTGATTTGTCAGCATGCAGTGTATTTTATCCTCTACTCACCTGCAAAGGTAAGGGTTCCATATGAGATAGTACAGCAAAGGTTAAAGACAATGTGTTTACCCTTTAAGAGACATACGCTACCAAATAATAAGGCCACTTTATCAATGTGCAGGCTTGGAGGCAGCTAAAAGCTGCTCTTTAGAGATTTCTCTGATCTTATTCCTGGCTATGCACTCCAGTTTGCTAGCATATGGTAGATACAGCCTGAAGCTGCAAGTGGGCAGCTCTGCAGCCTTTGCAAGCCCTCCTTGCAGCCTGGGATCCCACTCTTGAAGATCTTGGACGTGTCCTGAACACCTCACGTGCAAGAAAAATAACAAGGATCAGAAAGCGTTTGATGCACAAAGATACACAAATGTCTTGCAAATCTCTACCAGCCTGAAAGAGAGGCCAGGTTGACCCTTGCTCATGGTCCCTGCTGGGGACCTGGAGTTCATCCCGCCTGCTGGACTCATTTCTACCCTTCCCTACCTACCCTTAGGGCATCAGTGGTTTCTGTTCTGCTTGAAGATATCCCCAGACACACCCACCCACAGCCTCAAGATGGGACAGCAAAGGTGACAGAGAGTGGTTGCCAGTCTGACCAGGCTCTCACCTGAAGTTCAGAACAGCCAATAACTCATTGGACCCGGCTCCAAACAAGAACACTGGTGACTTGCCAGGAAGGGCTAAAAAATACCAACCTGTGCAGGACTGACTATTTAATACCGTCTCTAACCAGGAACACTTCCCCCAAAGACCCCTGTGCTGTGCAAAAGCAAGGCTGAATACACTGCAGCCTTCCCCTTTCAGCTGCTTACCTCATCCTGTTTCTACTTCAAGTACTTCTCTGTTCTGAGTTTCCTGGGGAGATTAACTACACTTTGAGAATGACGCTGAAAACAGGATGCTCAGAAAAGTTAGATTTTTATTCTATTATTACTGCACACAAAAGCTAAGAACAATTTATATGGTAGACATCTTGCTATGCCTAGAAAATGCTGCAACGTGCCAGGTTTCCCATACTGTGTTGTTAGTTTATTCTTGTCAGAACTTGTTTCCATGTTGCTGTGGGCCACGAGCAGCACGCGTTGCTCTGCACTGGGCTCTGCAGAATGAAACACCTTGGAGTGCAACCTTCCAGATGCTCTCAGAAAAGCAAACAAAACAATTCAGGACAAGACAAATCAGAGAAGGGAATCAATAGAAAAGGAGATGGAAAAGCGTCATTGATCCTAAAACTCACACAATAAAATTTGTAATAGCTTGACCCAGGTAACCAGGCAGACTGTTTAGACATCTTTTTTTTTTTTTTCCCCCTTGCCCAATCACCTTTACACAGATGATGTAGGAAAAGAAAGGACTGTGGGTAGATGATGAGACATTATTTAAATTTCACATATGTATACAATTATTTTATTTCTTCATGTTGATAAAGTCTCTGAATTTTAAGAATGTAGTGGTGTTGGTTTTGTAGTATTTTCCCCCATTTTGTTATTTAATACCAAAAGCCTTTGTTTTCGTGTTTAGTTTAGTCCTTTCTATCAGTTGCAGGTGAAACACAGCTGGAATTAGAAAAGGCCAAACCACCAGCTTATCAAAAAATAAATAAATGTTCTCTACCAGAAGAATTTTTTTACATCTAACATTCAGAAAATCCATTTATGCATGCTGTTTGCAGGGGCTTACCTTCCTGTCAGAACAAATCAATAGCTCCCACCCCAAAAACTCAACAGTGAGAAGTTAAAAAAAAAAAAAAAGTAGTCAAAGTAGTCAAGACCACTTTTCAAAGAGACCATATCATACAGAAACAGGGGAGGACTGTTGGCTTTACTCTGCTGTTCACAAATAAGATATGATTGTGTACAATGAAATGAATTTTCCTGCTATATACAGTTATACAGGCAGTACAACTTATACTGTAAATCTTGCAGAGTCAAAATCCTTCCACATGTCTATGTCTGTCAAAGTAGTCAAGACCACTTTTCAAAGAGACCATATCATACAGAAACAGGAGAGGACTGTTGGCTTTACTCTGCTGTTCACAAATAAGATATGATTGTGTACAATGAAATGAATTTTCCTGCTATATACAGTTATACAGGCAGTACAACTTATACTGTAAATCTTGCAGAGTCAAAATCCTTCCACATGTCTATGTCTTTCTCTTCTCTCTGTATTCGTGTATATGGATACATGAATTTTACCAGGAAAACATCTTGAAACTAGAATATTTGGATGGAAAAATATACTCAAATCATAAATCAAGCAGGAATCTTTCTGATCACTTACTTGAGAAATACATTTGCATTTTCAAATGCAATGATTTATTTAAGTAGCATGTGTTGAGACTTTGCCAAGGAGCTGACTGCTTGCTCAAGTTCATATTTCAGCTTGTGAACACTCATGAATGAACCTTAGAATTTTGTTTTCATTGCTGCTCAGTACTGTCGATCTTTTAATTCTTCACTAAGTTCTAATTACTGGAAACATTTTTTGATTAATATCCCCAAGGCTTACAGTAAGTGAAAATCAGTATTTAGAAAAGCTAGTGAATGTAATCATCCCATTAAGGCATGACGGAAAAGCAGTGTTTTTCCTGTTTGTCCTTTCCTATCAGTTTGCTTATTGTAATAGCTCTTTTATCTCTGTCTGTATTTTATACTCACTATACTCTGTAGCGGTTTTGTACTCAATGGCATCAGATAAATCAATACTTTTGATGTTTGTTCTTGCCTTGATATGCATTCATAAATCCTATTTCCATACCAATTGGAGAGGAAAATACACTCCAGAATTAGTCAAATTAATGTTTTATTTGTTATATCTGCTTCTCATAATGACTGATTCCATGTTTGGTCTTTAGCTTTTATGATTGGCTAAATCAGTTGACTTAAAAGTATCCAGGACTCTGTCTGAAAGGTCTTTTTACTCCAAATTAAAATATATTTTATATACTTTTTCCCAGTGTCTGGCCAGCTCTATTACAGGGAAGATGCTAATATGACATACTGAAGCATGTACTTCCCCATGTGGACCAGAAAAGAGATACATTTTCAATGGAAAGTCATCGTATCTACAGGAAGGCAGAATAATTAAGATCTCTGCATAGCCTTCTGTAGAGACGCATGGGGGGGCAGCGAGGCCCTCTTTTCCTTTCCAGAAGACTCAGCTGGATCCTGCACACAGGAACCACAGGATACTGCAAGCTGGATCCATCCAAATTCTTCTTCTAAATCCTCTCATATGGAACTAGTGGAGAATAAAGAGAATACACTGACGATTAAAAGCATCAAACACCACTCTGTTACAGCAAGGGAAGGCTGCTGACAGGAATTTATCATTATTGAATGAAACTTAGGTCCAAGAAGAGAAAAAAAAACTATAAAATGTGACTGCTAAAGATTGTCTTCTTTCCTATAGATACTTTGCATGTGTATACTTTCAGTCACAACAGCTTTAGACTGTGTTTGTAAAAATGAATTACCATATGACAGTGCCATGACTTACCCTGGAGTCTTCTACAAGTTGAAAGCTCTAGCCTTGTAATTTATGTTTAATAATTTAACACATTAATAATATTTTAGATTTGGATTATTGAACATAAGCATGGAGATTATTTAAATGAATATTTAATGTTTATTCACCTTGCAAGAAGACAGAATGTGTTTTTAATTGCCAACAATAAAAAGTAGAAAAATTATCAGTAAAGAAAGTAATTAAGAAAGTGTTGTTAGAAAGAATTCTTTTTTTTTTCTTTTCGCCAACCAGAATGGTTACCGTAATATGCAAAATTAATGTGAGAGTTGACTTTTTTAAGATGATAAAACAACCTTGTTGTAGGAGCTTAAACATTAAAAGCTGATGTCTCCAAAATATAATCAAGATATTTAACTGAATCAGCTTTAAAGATGTGATGATTTTCACTTGCACAGTTTCCTGCTAATTTATCTGCACTAGCACAAAATAACATGGGTTGTTTTTCATACAGATAGTTACCATCTTTGCTTTCCCATTTTCTGAAAGTACCTCTCAAGCTTTACACACTCTGGTTCTGCCCAAAAGCTTGAGTTTCTTGAAGACCAGCCAAACCCAGCTTCTAGCTATCTGCAATGTGGTAAATGTTGTATTGAATCTGGCACTTGAGGTAAAACATTGAAAAGTTTCTGAAATTCTTTTGTATATATCTTACTTTTAGTTTTTTACTTTGTATTTGTGCTTCTGTTACTGGAGAAGCTATTGGTTTGTGGGTATTTTCCTGAGGATTTTTTTTCTTTTTCTTGTCCTTAGGATGCAATCAAATCAATCTTTGCTGAACAGTATCTTATTTTTAATACTGTTTCTCTGAAGGTATTATTTGACTGAATTTCAACTGACCTACCTTTCTTTAGAATTTAGAGACACTTTAATTTCCACCTTTTGCCTCAAGCTCATACATTTTTAGCTTTACTTCAGTTCAGTTTCTATAATTCTTAGAAATTGAGGAGCATTTTTCTTCCCAATCTTTTAACTACTGAAACAATATTCCAAAAGAAACTCCAGAACAAATCTCATCCTCGAAAGTTTTGCACCAGTGTTTGCAATTAATTACTGCTAAACTAATAGCTTGTGATGCAGTATACCAGAAATCATGCATATCTTTTGTGAGTATCCAATATGAGCCACATATGTGCGATTTTTATTCAAGTTCCCTTCTGTCTAGCCAAATTATCAGATCATTATGGCTCACTTGCCTGTTTGGGCTCCCTTCCAATGCATTCCGCATTTGTATCCATTTTTCCCCTACTGGTCACTTACTATGCTGGAGGCTATTTTTAGTATTCCCAACTCCTCCTTTCATTTAACACTTTTCAAGTATGCAAAACTCTGCTGCAAAGAGCAAGGGAATATCTCTTCCCCACATCCATGGTGGATAGGACAGAAAATAATGAGCTTAAATTATAGCAAAGAAGATTTAAAATAGATAATATAGAAAAAAACACAGCCAGAGAACAAAAAAAAATCCTTTCCAACTAAAAGGAAGGTTAAGCATTAGGATAGATTGCTTGGGGAGGATATGGGATCTCTGTCACAGAAGGTTTTAAAAAACAGGTTAGACAAATATCTGTCAGGAACGGTTTAGGTACAGCTGATTCTGCCTTGGGGCAGAGGGAATGGATGAGGTGACCTCTCAAGGTCCCTGCCAGGCTTATTTTCTATTTATTTCTAATTTATTTATTTTTTGTTAGTCTGGATTTGGAAGGGTTCTTCAATGCACTTTCCATTTGCAATGGATGGTCAGATTTCTATTTATAAAATACAGATGGGGTGTTGCTGTGAAGAAAGGTTCATTCAAATAGAAATTATAGTTAGAAAAATATTGATTGAAAATATCATTTAAATGCAAAACAGGGAAAGAATTTTTAGCAAAGTTAATAAAAACTAACAAGAAAAAACACAGAAGGCAGCACTTGAAACCATTAATTACATAAGGGGCTTCAAACATTCATTAGACTGTACCACTTGTCCTTGCTGCAAGTGGTATTGATCCTTTAGAAATGAAGTTGATCCAATACTTTCTACTGTAACTCCTCTTAGGGATTAGGAGATTTCAAGTATTTTCTCTTGTGATATTCAGTCCTTGATAGCTTAGAGCTAAAGTGAATTAATTCTTCCCATACACAGAAACTATCAAATTCCAAGGAACACAGCTAAGTACATATAGTACACGTGTAAGAATCAAAGAGTGAAAAAAATAATTTCTGTGCTTAGTTGGAATCAATTGGAGTCATGCAACCCTTTAATTCCCAGACCATCATTTCAAAAGGATTTATTTTCATTCCCCAAGTACTGCTGTTGGAAATATAAAGCAAAGCTCCTATCAGGGGTGATGGAAACCTGTTACACCCTCTGGTTCCTGGAGGAGTCTGTGGTGAATGCTAGCCAAAGTGAGACTGAAAGTCTTGTAACAGGGCTGTGCAAAACAGTTCTTCCCACAAAATGTTTGCTAGGCTTCCTATCTGTCTAAGGAAAACTGTTCTTCTACCTCAGAAACCCAGAAGGCATTCCCCATGGCCAGGAACAACAAAATTCAGTGGCAGTTGTATCTGCTAACTTTATTCCATTATCCTTTAATATACTGTAAGTATAACTCATTCAATTCAGACATATTTTAAAGATATTTTAAATATAAATTAGATCCTGTGGAAAGCAGTTCAGATGTTTTATAAATATTTATCATTGTAACATGTGATACTTTGTATTTCAGATTAAGAATTCACAAAGCTCAACATATTTTTTATCTCAATCAGTTTGTGAGTTGTCAGATTGACTTGTTATTTATTTATAAGGGCTTGTAATTGAGCCACCTTTTCATGCAGGTGATTGGTGAGCCAGGAAGTGACACTGTAATATTGCAGTGGACAAATGTGCTGGTATCACATGAAGTTTGCTGCAATATGCTGTCAGTTTTATTAGCAAGCACAGAGCTCTTATGTACATAGATATGTTTCTGCTGACAACACAGTGGTTCTGCCTCTTAATTTAATACAGTCTCAATGATGAGAACATAAAGTTTCCCTAAATGCTCAGCCCAGATGTTAGGCTTTTGTCTGGATGTCTAGTTAAGACAGCCAATGTAATATTTTGCAGCTCCAGGTTTCTTTGATTTTTTCCACTGGCCTGAGACCCCAGAGTGACTCTTACCAGACCCTGAAACCTGAATGTTATCAGTCAGTAGAAATCCCTGAAAGACTTTAAAATAACTGTATAGAATGGTTCATTTTTGTTTTGTTTTACACTTTGGGATCTGCTTTCTATTCTTTTTCCTATATCATCCTTGAAACACAATGTAAAGTTCCATTGCAAGATTTTAAGATACTGGCAGATGCCATTGATTTCTGTTTCACTGAGGTAACGGGTATGCCTAGTAAATCTTGTATTAAACATGCTACAGACAGAGTATGACATTAAAAATCCTTTTATCAGATTTTAGAAGATATTAGAAATCTGCTGAAATGCTGTCATGGTAACTCCCTTTCAGTTTCACCTAATACTTTGTACGTAATTATGACCACATCTTCACGTATTCCAGGATGGCCAAAGAGCCAGGATTCCAGCTATTTATTGTTAATTTATTATTTTTATTTATTGATTCCAGATAGGCATATTATAATGCCTTCTGTTCCTCTGTATGCAAACACTGTGATCATAAACTGTTGTTGACTGTTAGTGAGAAGGGCAATCCAGGCCATGGACAAACTGGATATGCACAAAAATCCAAAACTAATAACTTTCAGACACAATTGAGAAGAATGTAAAAGAATTATTTCATTTCTTGGACTGTAGAACACCAAACTACTGAGCCAATCTTTATCCTTTCCCACATAATTCAATATTTGAATAGTTGGTCAGATCATACTTGCTTTCTGACTATTTTTCTACCACCTAATAAGAGCACCTGTGGTGAGGGATCAGACAGAGTGAGCCAGCTGTGTAACAAGAGCACAAGCCCACAACTTCAGTTGGCTCACTATTTAGATAGATAAATCTCACTTAGCTTCTCAATCTGTTTATGCAAATGTTAGTCAGCCAAGTTGGGCAAGAATTAAAACGAGTATTTTTCAAAATTGTGTAGCCAAACTTCAAAATAGCATTTTTCCTAGCATCCAACCACCCTCCTGCAAGTTAAGTGCTTCTAAAAAATCATATACCTCTGCACAAATAGGCAGTCAACTTTGAAAAATAATTAAATTATTTAATATGATTTTGACATAAGATTTTTTTTCAGAATTCTAATTCTGAAAAGAAATTCATTTCTTTGAAGAGCTGAAAGTGCATTTATGATTATTTTTGCCTCTTCTTGATTCTTTGAACAAGGGAAGTAATGTAATGTTGCTCTGAAGATCAGATCTCCATGTGTAGTCTTTTCAGTTGACATCACATGTAGTATCAGATATACACATATTTCTTCCTCTAATAAGTAGTATATACTTCTCTAACAGATCTACTAGATCTGTTCTGTTTAACTACAATGGCTATAACTGAATATCTAGATAAGAGTCATAGTCATAGAGTCATAGTCTAGAGACATTATTACTGTAGCTATTGAAAAATTGTTTTGGTGTTCTTTGCTAAATTTCCACTAACAGGCAAAGGCAGCACAGTACAGATGTAAGTGCTTTGCTTAAATACGTATTTTAGTCTAGATTTATTGTCCACTTTATCTGCTCCTCTTTTTAAATTTTAAGGAGAGCAATAGGCCCTTGGTGCAGAAAATCATGCTGAAGCAGAAAGAAACTCAATTCTGCAAATGTCGTCTGGCAAACGTGGCCCACAGGCTCATTGTTTATAATCCTTATTCCACTACATGCTTTGCAGTGCACTTTTCTGCCATACATTTGTGGAGCCAAAAAACCCTGCAAAGATCAATAGCTTAAAACAATCTACTGAAACTTTACCCTAAAGCACAGCAAACAACACATAATGGAAGACTCCCAAACCTGTTAATAGTATTTAATACTGTTTTGTTATGATGTCTCTGGTATTGAAAAAATAAGCATACTAATATTTAGTGGGGGGGAAAAATAGTGTGATCATACAACCCAGTTTTACCTCATACATATCAGACATGAGTTTGATCTGTTCCTTCCTTTTCATTTCCTGAGAACAATTACACCTTATGAAATTGCATGGCTCTTTAGCAAGTAAGTTTTATTTAAAAAAAAATTTTAAACCCAATCAAACAAAAAAGTTTGTTCAGAAAAGTAGTTCACACAATTTTGTAAATCACATACAAAATAGTTTCTCTTTTGTATGGAAGGGCAAAAGATTGTTTATATATTATTTATGTATTTCTTACTTGCTGTTCAAAACATTGCAGTTACTGGAATAAGTCAGCATTTTATAATGATTTGCCTGTTTGTCATGTAAAAGTGAGAGACAGAGATGTTTCCTCTTTCTTTTACCTCTATATATGTCTCATCCAATGAAACTGTAAGATCTCTGGGAAAGACTTTTTAACATATATACATTTACCTAATGTTTCTACAGATGTCTACTGGGTTTACGTGATACCATAATGCAAATAGAAAGTCACAGAAAGTTCTGAGATTTCCCATATTCTTCTGGTAGCCCAAAAGTTCTTATTTGCAGATCATTAACAAAATTGAAGGTGAAGTTATTGCGATATTATGCCCCAAAATGCTTACATCTACCAAATTTTGTTTGAAGTTCTGTAGTATTTCTATACTTCAGAGGAAAATCATTGGAAATGCTATACACATTTGATACATGATTCAAGTAATTCCCCTATGTTATCTGCCAACAAGACACCCAGGAAAAGCAGGCTGTTTGACTGGAGCAAACTGGCTGAAGCTTGTACCTGTGTTCCTAGAACAGTTGAGAATTTCAAGGCAAAGAATTTAAAGAAACAGAGGGTGAATAGCCTCCAAGTTCTCAATTTCTTTCTGAAGTTAGCTCCAGTGCTAAATTTTGAAGAGATTATGCACAGCATCTTAGTATTTAGTTATCAGAATGCATATCAGAAATAGTCACTGTGGCTAAACTCCATAAGGTATATTTGATTATTTTCTGTGTTACCAAGATTTCCATTTGTACTGTAGTTTGACTGCAGTCAGCTTACCAGGGCATTACGTTAACGGTGTTCATAGTACCTACATGTCCTATTACTGATTTCAGGTGAAGAAAACATATTTTGAGAAGAATTATTTTAGCTCCAAAGACATAGATTATAGGAAGATGAAAATATTGCAGAAGTGAAGGCAGTATGAACGAAAGATTTTTCTAACACACCATGTTTGAAGAACTGACTTTGTCCCTAGTTAATAAAAATATATTTCTGCATTCTTAACATGAAGGAATAGGGAAACTTTGTTCTGCCTAAGAAGGTGTTGTATTTAGTGACCACATGAAAGAGAAAGGATAATCATGCACAAGTAAAAGCACTGATATGCAGAAATTTCTTGAAAGCCAACATTTCTAGTCCACTACTGCATCATTAGCTCACGTAGGGTCAAGGTTTACATGGAAAGGATTATATAATTACTTAGGCAGGGTTTCTTACATCTATTACAATCCACTCTTAATTGATATTTAGCCATTTTTTTATGCTACTGAACAAGTTTTTAAGAAGGAATTGAATTAACAGATGATGGTGGTTTGGCAAATAGGTACTGTGAAGGTGTTAATATTCTTCTCAGTAGTGGATATTAGCAAGAGTAGCCATTTTAAGAATGCTGTACCGTAAAAGGAATAAATTACTTGAAAGGTCAGAGAATAGCACCACCACTAACCACAGCAGAGATTCTTCTCAAGCAAAACTGGAGAATAACTTACTTTTAGGAAGTAAAAAAAATGATATTAGAAGAATAATTTTTACAATAAATTAAAAATAATTACAAATATTAAAATTAATAAATAATAAAATTATTGATTATATTTCAAGAAAACAAGGTTATTATTCTCTTTGGAAGGTAACAGAAAATCTGATGAAGTTGTACTTAGCTAGATTTTTTAATACTTTGATATCTGTTTAAGGCATCTGAGTAAAAGCAAGAAAGGGAATGCATGACTTCAAAATCTTGAGCCCACTTATTACAATTTATCATCCATATGTAACAAATTCTAATTAACCTGTTTCTGATTCACCTCAGAAAGGATAAGGAACTGAATTATTTTTATATCACCTACATAATTCATTTTTCCAGTTGAGCTGAAAGACGGACAGACAAATATAGTGAAATGGAGAAATGCCAGGATCACAATCCCAAATAATTTTGAAGGTCTAAGCGTTTTAGAAAGATGTTTCTTTCTTAGAAGCCCTCCTAAATCTGAAATGGTCATGAACATTTAAGCAAACAGAAAAAACTCTCAGCACTCCTTTCCCACCCTACCCCCCAGAAAGAAGCTCAAAGAATTGTTAAGGATTTGCTAAT
>NW_009623662.1:59050-69793 GCF_000690535.1 Cariama cristata
CTGCTGATTTTGTTTTTCTAAAAATGTGTATAGATTTCTTCTACCTCAGAGAGTCATAAATGTTATTAAAAATGAATGGCAGGTCTGATTTAAATTGAAATGTCAGATGGTTGGTTTCCTACTAGTTAAAAAATAACACCATCTGTATAAGAAGCAAGCTAAATTTAAAAAAAAAAAAATGTTTTGGGGTTAAATATTATATGAATAACAAACTATAAGGATTGAAATTATATTATGCATATAAAGCATGTATTTGCACACACATATGGATTTAATAATGTAACCCTATGAAGCACCAGGTTGACTAATTCTGCAGCCTGTTTTTCTCATTAATCATACCATACCTCTTGCTTTGTTGCTCCTGTTCCAGTATCACACCTCAGAGGGGGAGTATGTTAATTATACCAGCTCTGCTGCAGCTGTTGCAGTCACTTAGCACACTGGGGGGTAGCAAGCACAAGCTAGCACTCCCTTAAGACATTGGTTTGCTTCCCTACTGCTCCTGATAAGGGCAGGAATCAGACTTCAGGACATCAGATCTCTTTGAGTAGGAAGGGTCACTGTGCAGAGCCTCCGGAGGGCAGAACAGACTTTCTTCGCATCTAGCTACTTTCACACTTTGAATATTTCTGCTAAGAGGAACTGAGTTACTTGTGTCCCTCTGTATCTGACTTTTGCATTTTAATAAACTGATAGGATCATCTGTACTAATATATTTTAAGGCCAAATTTAGAGCAGCTTGCATCCTTAAAATTTTGGGACCAATTTTATTACTTTTTAAATCAGATTAGAACTGTCATGACTATGGAGCCTCCTTTTAGAAGCAAACACAGCTCTGTGTACTATAATTTAAAAACAAGATCCTCAATGTATCCTCCCTCTGCCTACCCTCCGTTAACCCAGGGGAACCTGTACACCTTCCTCAAAGGCAGCTCTCATACAAATACTCTAGGAAAGGGGAAATCTGAACACAGACCATTTGTAGGAAAAGCTACTCCAGTACTTAAAGGGGTACCACTCTGAGTACAAGAGCGTGAGATCCTGCAGAAAGTCATATCATTAACATTCAGCAGGCTTCCAAGTATTTAAGGTTTAAGAAGTAGGTGTGAGACATTACATGTTCTGTGACCTGATTTTTCCCTTGTGCAAGAGAAACTATGCTGCATTCTCCAAAAACCTGATTATTTCTGTTATTCTATGGGTAGAGAGTTAATAACTTGATCTGCCCCAACCTGATATTCCTAGGTATTTTACACATATGGTACCAGTAATATATAATTTATGCAGCTTTTTAAAATATTTACAAACTGAAAATGAGTTTTCAATTACAAAGATTTTTTACACAAATATAAAGAATGTATCCTACCACTTGGTGAAGCATACAGCAAAAATAGCTTTAAATAACATGTGTGCACTGTAGAAAATAATTTTCTACACAGGAAAAATAGAAAAGTTTAACAGATCCTCAATAACACCTTTGTAAACTTAACCTTCCGTTTCAATTTTTATCTAGAAGAAAACAGGATTAAAAATCTCAAATTATAAGTGACAGTTGCTGAATACTGAGTATTAGTACAAACTACATAATATTCTACCAGAACTTAAGCTACAATTGTTGGTTATATTACATATGCCACTATCTTAGGAAAATAATCCCATAAATGAGAAAATTCAATAGAGAAAGACACTAAAATACTATTTTCAATTAAAAAAGTAGCATTAAGGCTGAAAGAGCAAACCCCAGAATAACCTCATAAACCCTTTTAAACCAAATTAACTATGCCTTGCTAAGCCCAGTTTTATAAAGCATTCTATTGAGACTAATTGAGGGTGGAGTAATAAAAGGGCTCATATCAGCTGTGAGTTGTATGTATTGAGGATATTAAAAAAAAAAAAAAAAATAAAAAATCTTATTTAAGGTACTTAAAGGAAAGAGGGTGATCAGGATTTGGTCAACTGGTCTGTTCATAATTTCTTTCTTTTAGGAGATTATTTTTGGTTTCTTTGTATTATTTATGAAAATATTTACAATTCTGTTACAATTTTAGGGAATTCTAGGGTTTATTCTTCTATAGCATAGTCTATAGCCTGCTTCTTGCTGAAAATGAAGATTGTTATTGCAGTTGTAGCTATGGAATACGTAAATTAGTGTCTGCTATAAACAGGTGCTCATATTCTTTCTGTTCTTCTCTATCATGAGTTATAAATGACTAATTCTTCCATTTTCCTCATCAGGTTTGTGAGGTGAAAGTTCTCTTCTATAGCAGATCATATTAGACTTTTTGATGTTTCCTTGTGAGGAACAGAACTACTTAAAAAAGCCTCAGGTCTCTAGGTCTTTCTTCTGATCTTTTCTAGGTACAAATAAACACTTTTTTATTTTTAAAGTCTGACTTTACATTTTTGGCCATAGGATGGGTAGCTTAGAACAAGATTAAACAAAATCTTCTATGAAAAAAGAGATCCTGTAGGATCTGTTAAAAGTTTCTTCAAAGATTTCTTTTTTGTCCTCTTTTCTTAAAAACTTCACTGTTATGAAAATTAAGATTTTTATGAGTACTGTCTTGGCTGTTCCTCCAGAGAAAAGCTTAGCTGAAAATGAGCCTGTCTTTCTGAAGTCCCGTTGTTTCAGTGGGCTTCTCATTATGGTACTGTGTTCTCATGTAGACCACACCAGAACAGTAACTTGCCTCTGCAGGCAGGACGAAAAAATTGAAGCGTAACCTGACATCAGCAAAATATTTTAAAATTAACCAGAGGTTTAAATCTGAACTGATAGAGGTGGTCTCCATCAGTTGGACCACAAGAACAGAAGAATGGAGTTACCTCTGTGTTTCACAATCCAGAGACAGAAGGGCAGAAGAGACAAAAGGAAAAATGTTTCGTATTCTAAAGCTTCCTACATCTTAACTGTTTGATATAACATATTGTACCAAGATATTCTGAAAAACTAAGCAAATAGAGTTGAAATTGCTTATGAATATAATGCAGGTTTGTGATATTTCAGGCTTGTTATTTACTGAGCATTTGCTGATGTGGTTTTGTTTCATAGAACTGCATATTCAAGTATATAATAGTGGTGACACTCAGACCACATTCAGGTTACATCAGCATATCTAGTGAAAAAGTCTTTTAAAGGAAGAAATATATTATTTCACAGTAAAGGATATAAATCTGCCTCTTGATACGTAAGTATTAATTTAGGATTGTGAACTTACACTCTCTTCAAGGCCCGTGGTGGATAGCAGACTCTGTGTAGTGGAACAAATTCTGTAATACCTTCACAAGGCTCCTATCCCTGAGAAGCATTGATAATAGGGAGATACATACCTCGCTTTTCAATTAGAGAAGCTGAAACAGGGTCTTTAGAAAGTGGTGAACAAAAAAAAACCCAGCAAGCATGAGTGAATAGGGAAATCATAACTGATCTAGTTGTGCAACAGACTCAACCCTTAATTGCCTTACTTTATCGCTCAAAATGATTGGAAATTAAGTTGAATGTATATCTTTATTCAACAGAACACTATGTACATAGTATCAATATTCAGAGAACTTCAGTATGCACATTACTGACATTATTGAAGAGAGATGAATATCTTTTTATCTGATCGATTCAGAATGACTTCTGTTTCCTGTATTTGGGTGAGCTCGCAGATGACAAAAGCAGTCAGGCAAACACAGCTGGAAGTTTTGTATCTGATGTCTGTATTGGAAAACATCCCAAGGTAGAGACAGTATCCAATTTTCCTTTGTAATAGTTAAAACTTTCTATCTGGTTTAGCTAATTAACAAATATTTCTATCCCTTCAGGGTTAGTGTGGGTTGATATCACGGCATATTGCTTTCTTTTTCAATTAAACAATTTCCTTGAAATGTAACCGTTTGTTTTCTTTCATTAAAATATTTGGATTTTTTCTTGTCCTAATAGACAAGAGTGCACTTGTTAAAGACAGGTGCCCGAATTATTCATAAAGTAGTTCAAGAAAATCTGGATAATTAAGACAGAACCTTGTTAAAAGTAGTCATCTTCACTATTAATGGTGCATTGGTCTGCTCGTGGTAGTGGTCTGGTCTTTGCTGTATCTATGTAATCTTATCCATCCCTCAAACCAGAGCTCTCTGAACAACCTTGACCAAGAGGCCCCACATTTCTCTCATTTTATTTTCCTCTGTGAAAAAAACGTTCAGATTAACACTATCATCTGCAGAAATACCAGTACTGAATAAGATCTCTCATTCTTTCATGATTTGCTACCTATCATTCCTTTCCTTTATGGAGAGGTAAGAAGAACCTAATCCATTAAAATAACATTAGACTAACCATGTAAAATTTATCTATGCTGTGCTATTAGATAATTTTCTTTTGAATGTTATATCGAGTCTTCTGGCCACCAGGGGAAAAAAGTTGCATTGGAGGTAGAGTGCTTGACCATACAAGTGCCTTATCTTATTCTCAGATAGTGATATAGATGTTACTTTGTAAACAAGATAGCTATTTGGTTGATTACAATGGGTTATCACAAAATTCATAATTTACCATTTTTACACTATAATGTTAGAAGATGTATAGCCATGCAGTAAGAAACTGTGTGCAAAATCTTAGAATGTGAACAGAAAGAAAGAAAAACTGTGAGAAAGAAAACATTCTTATGCCTATTGCACAGGTAATAAATAGAAAAATACAACTCTTATCACACGAACACCTGATCCAAAAGATTACACTCTTCCTTGGCTATCTGCCTCAGTGACCTCATTCATTTGCTGTGGAAATCAAGCAGGACGCTTCTTGTCTCTGGGTATCTGTTTTCTGCTAGCTTTACCACTTCTGTAAGCTAGTTGGTCTTCAGTAAGTGAATTTTGATCTCCAGGGTCCTGTGAAGAACAAAACAAACTGAAACCATGTCTGACATCCTGTCGCTTATTGGTAATTCTTCTTGATTTGCAAAATAACTTGCTAAAAATGGCCTCTGTCTAGATGCAGGATTTTTTTATATTGTAGTGACTTAGTATATGAGTTCTTACATCATTACTGCAACATCATATCTTGGAGGGGTAGTTCTGAACTGTCTCACCAAGTAACCACCAAACGAATAAAAGTTTTTGGTCTATTTGTCTCTTGAATTTATTGTTTTACTCAGAATTCCTCAGTTTTTTCATGCATTATGAATTATTTTCTCCATAGATATCTTATTTATCACAGTATGTTTATTTAACTTTTCTCAGTGTGAACACTGACCAGTAGTTGTTTCCCTCCTTGATGTTACCCCAGTGATTTCCAAAGAGTTCTTCAGCTATTTTTTTAATTGTTTCTAGCAGGATAGTTATCCCTGTATTAAACTTACAAAATCAAAATTTTGTACTTAAGGTACTATGGATAAAAATGAAGAGTTATATATTTTTTCATAATGCGTAAGTAAATTTGATTCTGTTTTGGTCATTTTTTAATGTGTTTTCTTCGTCAATATTTATAAATTTTCTTAACAGTGCTCTACTGAGTCTTTTTACAAGAAACTGTATCTGTACTCAGAAAAAGGCTCTGAACAACATTGTCATTAGATTTTCTGCCTTGGTCATTCCCTGATAATCACTCAGAATTTTACCACCCTTGCTGTTTAAACCTTCTAGTTAGCTTGTGATCTTTTCATTATTTCCTACAGTTTGTCATAGTTATCTACTTCAGTTTGGAGTTCTCATCCTCTGATTTTTTTTCAAGGAGGGAACACATTATCCGTTTTCACTCAAGTTTGTGTTTGGAACATATAACAAGAATCCTGCACAAAACAATTCTTTTCTTCTTGAGAGGAAAACAGTCTTAACCTCAACAATATTCCTAACTGCTCCTCTATGCATCATTGCAACGTTTATCTTCCCACATTCTCGGAAGGGAAATTGGCATCAACACTGATTTCCCATAGCTTATGATCAGGTGGCAGTCCTCTCCTTTTCGCTTTTAGTTATTATTTGCAACCTTGTGACCACACAATGTCTCTATCAATTATGAATATGATTAAAATGTTAAGTCGGAAGCACTGAATGATGATGCAATGTTGGTTTCCCACACATAATAATGGCCTAAAATAATGAGTTTTTAGTGCTTCTGATCACCTCAGGCAGGTTAGGTCAGAAGTCTAAAGACACCAAAACTATTAACACTGTCAAGATTACTACCCCTGAAAAATAGTCTGCCTTAGTATACACCTGATTAAATGAGAAATACTGTTCCTTGTGCCAGAATTCCAGGCTGACAGTGTCAATCTTACAGCTGTGTTAGAGGATGCTTTTGTGTAGATTTCTGTGTCACCACAGATACCTTGTCAATGTTCATGTCCTTGTATGGAAACTTGCTAGTGTACGATGGGAGGAAGGTGACTAATGAAATGTCCCGTTCCCCCCGCCCCGGCCCCCTGCCATTGCAATGGCTAGCTCAACCAGCAGGACTATTTAACTCCTACACCAATGATACCTTTTATTGCCTCTCTATCTTGAGCACACATATGCCTGCCCTCATCCAAAAATTTGGTCCATGCTGTGTGATGAGATCAAAGGTATAATGAGCAACAAATCTAGACACTTAAATGTACATTTCAGATTTGACTGAAATACCCAGTGAAAGTGAGATCCAACTGTTTTTACAAAGTAGTCTTATAACTGTTTTGAACCTCAGCATTGTATGATTACAACTCTGCTAGTTTCAAACAAATTTTAAACTAAAGAAATTTTCTTTTTTTTTAGGTGGGCATTTAACTTCAACGTCACAAAGACCAGGTTTGGCATGTGAAGCCTGATTCATTCACAGCGCTTTCATGCTGTCACAACTTGTGGAGCATCAGGTTGGTTGTTCAAGATGTTAGAATGCTAAAATTGTCATTTCAATTTTTCTGCATTTCATTTTAAATTCTTTTTAATGGTGTGTTTACACTGGCTACAGCATAAATAAGAAAACAGGATTTGCATTTAGAATGCTGTAAAATACTGTATTCCTTTGGGTATACTTACAAAGGTACCATATACTCATTCACATAAATCAAGATAAAAACACTGAAAGCAAAGCAATTTGATTAGGTACTAAATTCAAACTGTTACAAGAACGTGGTCTAACAGCCACTAGGAGCTTAAGTCAGGCTACTTATATGGCACTGTCTAGAGTGGAAAATTAAAATGACAGTTTTAAGAGATACAGACAATTTTGTTCTTATTCAGCTTTAGGGTTCCTGCCAGTTTCTTTCTTATGAGGTGTAATGTAATATTACATACACATCTACTATAAACAGTAAGATTTTTATAGATATGTCAAAAGGATACCTTTTGATGTGAAATAAAATAAATTACAACCTTGTAAAAGTTCTATAATTTTTTCTTATAGGCATTTCCCTCTGAGAGACATGGAGCAAAAAGTAAAGCCTGTATGTTTTACCTAGTGTATAATCAAGGTAATAAAATACAGTTTTCAATTATGAGAGATAAATATTCTGCCCTTAGCTAAACTAATAAACAATGTCATTAAAGCTTATGCAATTTTAATTAGTGAATATCTAAAGTTTTTAGATCTTTTATTTCTGGTTATTAGGTCTCAGTGACATACACATGAGTATGCAACTCTCCTCTTCCTCTTTTCCTTTAGGTTACTTTCACCTTCTTTGGATCTCAAAGTTGTAAAATGTTACTCTTTTTCCCCCTTCTTTCTTATCTGACTCAATCATTACTTGATTTTCTTACAATTACAAAGAAATTCCACTTGAGGCTACAATAGATGTTTGCAGACTTCCTCTAAAACAACACAGCCTCCTCCCATCTCCTTCTGATAATGACATCAAAAAAACATTTATGGCTTAGAGATACTTGGCAAGTAACTGCATTCCTTTCCTATCAAGTTTTATGGCTTTTATACAACCAGCACAGCCCATTTAATCTCATACTCATTCTATACATACTTTTTTTACTGATATTTTCCTGCATACCCTCTTACAATTAGGAAGTAGGCCCCTGAGGGCCCAATTAACCAACATGTGAATGTAATTATTACCCTTGAAATGTTTTTTTCCACGTGTGTCTGTGATATGACTTTGACCATGCATAATGTGAACCTACTCCCAAGGAAAGTTAATCCCTTCATCATCTGTAGTGAGAGCTTTTCTCAGATTTATAGGAGGAATACAAATGCTTACGGAATAGTCATACTCTGGATAGTGTAGTAAATATGTAGTGCTCCTGTGGCAGTACTGAAGAAAAATCAAGTTTCAGAGTTCTTTAGTACCTCTCTATTCCTATTGAATTGTAAGTTCTGTGACCCTGTTAATGTGTCAATAATACCTGGATTTAATTTGATTCTGGGATTTTAAAGCTTCATTTAAATATTTGAGATTTAACCTAGACATTATTTCAATGCTTCTCTGAGGCAAAGGGTTACAGAAACTCCCATTCTTAGGCTCTGGAGTGTGAGGAAAGTAACATCCAAATTTTTGAAATGCTATTCAAAATATTTTCTGAAGTTTGTTCTCCTAACATTTTTGTCACACTCTCTGAATTAACGGTGACAAATATCCTGAGCATCTGGATATTTCTATTTTACTTCCCATGACTGGCTAAAACCTTTGTTGAAAAACTTCTCAGATTTTTTAAGGACTGTTTCTGAAATGAATAGCAAACATTAACTTGCATGGACAAGCAAGTCTGATACAGAATTAGAAGTCTTCTAGGCTAATACCTAGTTATTTTATGCTGGCTTCCTTGCTATATGTCTGCAAGATATAAAACCCCACAAGAAAATAAATGTCTTCAACATTAATATCTAGCACTATGTTGGTAATATCCTTATTGGGTTTGACCTGGTTAGGAAAAAGGCCATGTGCCAGCTGAAAAAAGAAATGACAATTTTTTCTTTGGAAAGAAGTTTATCTCTGAATACAGATCTTACACAAAATATGTATGGAAAACAAAATAAACTGAATTCATGAGAATATATCAGAGCTAACAATCTTACATTGACAGCTTAATTGTCAAAATGGCCTATTATTGGGTCTTTCTTGTCTATAGGGTTTGGGGTTTTTTTACATCATCTCTATGGACATTTAATCATAAACTTACAAACAAGTCATTGAAATATGTGGGTGCTTAAAATGACTCCTCTGAGATGGAACAGACTGGCATTATGGGAGAGACTTAGCGTAACAAAAATACTTATGGTTGGTATCTTCCATTTTCATTAAAAATGAAGCACCACAGCAGATGGGCTTCGAATATATTTTTAAGATTTACGTGCCAGCCCATGGGAGTGGTTCAGTGCAAACAACTCCTTTACAGAGAGTCAGAGCATGCTAGATCAGGGGAGGAGACCAGGCAGCCTGTTTGTCACACAGGATCCTTTCATACATTTGGTGCTGTTAAATTTCATTCTTCACATACAAAGAAGTCATTTTAATAGGGGAAGCTTACATCTCTCAAGTGCTTGTCCTGTACCAAATGTAGAGTTTAAAGACATGATAAAATAAAATGCACTGAAATAAACAATACTCTACAAGTAAGGTTTTATTCACGCTGCAAACTGCATGTTTTAGTCCTGGCTGCAAACTCCATATTTGGTCTGAGGATTAATTTCTCAGTTTGGCTCTATGCTCATCCTGAACAGGATGGGAATATTGCCATTGACTTCAGTCAGTGTTAGCAAATCAGTCCGCTTAGTGTTGAGAAATTCTTTTCAAGGCAGTCTACTGGTATGTGTCATAACATATAAACAAGGGAAGTATAGGGCCGTTTAAGGATAGATTGTGTTTGAAACTATACTGAAAAGGCACAATCCTTTTTTAATTTCTCTTTACGTTACTATCTAAAGAAGTTGTTTCTTTCCTTGATTTCATTGAATTAGCGATTTATACCGACTATAATCCTTCAGTACTTAAATACTAAAGCTATTGGGAACCCTTGGAGAGTTTTAAAATGTCAGCAATTTTGACTGTTACTTCTATGAGTTCTGTTAAGCTTTCACACTAGATCCTTACCAGATTGCTGCAACAGGCTGAATATGCTTGCTATAGAATCATAGAATGGTTTGTTTGGAAGGGACCTTAAAGATCATCTAGTTCCAACCCCCCTGCTATGCGCAGGGACACTTTCCACTAGACCAGGTTGCTCAAAGCCCCATCCAACCTTACCTTCAACACTTTCCCAGATGGGGCATCCACAACTTCTCTCGGCAATCTGTTCCAGCACCTCACCACCCTCATAGTGAAGAATTTCTTTCTAATCTCTAATCTAAATCTTAAATCTTCCAGTTTAAAGCCATTACCCCTTGTCCTATCCCTACATGCCCTTGTAAAAAGTCTCTCCCCAGCTTTCTTGTAGGCCCCTTTTAGGTACTGGAAGGCTGCCCTAAGGTCTCTCTGGAGCCTTCTGTTCTCCAGGCACAACAATCCCAACTCTCTCAGCCTGTCTTCACAGGAGAGGTGCTCCAGCCCTCTGATCATCTTCGTGACCCTCCCTCTGGACTCGCTCCAACAGGTCCATGTCCTTCTTGTGTTGGGGGCCTCAGAGCTGAAAGTAGTAGTGCAGGCGGGAGTCTCACAAGAGCGGAGTAGAGGGGGAGAATCCCCTCCCTCGACCTGCTGGTCATGCTGCTTTTGATGCAGCCCAGGATATGGTTGGCTTTCTGGGCTGTAAGTGCACATTGCTGGGTCATGTTGAGCTTCTCATCAACCAGCACCCTCAAGTCCTTCTCCTCAGGGCTGCTCTCAATCCACTCTCTGCCCC
>NW_009623662.1:69925-101448 GCF_000690535.1 Cariama cristata
TGTGGACACCACACAGCTTGGTGTCGTTGGCAAACTTGCTGAGGGTGCACTCAATCCCACTGTCCCTGTTGCCAACAAAGATGTTAAACAGCGCAGGTCCCAATCCCAACCCCTGAGGAACACCACTCATCACTGGTCTCAACTTGGACAATGAGCCAAAGAATGCAATTCCTTGAGTGCAAACGTCCAGCCAATTCCTTATCCACTGAGTGGTCCATTGATCACATTCATATGTCTCCAATTCAGAGACAAGGATATCATGCAAGACAGTGTCAAATGCTTTGCACAGTTCCAGGTAGATGATGTCAATTGCTCTTCCCTTATTCACCGGTGCTGTAACCCTGTCATAGAAGGCAACCAAATCTGTCAGGCATGATTTGCCCTTAGTGAAGCCATGTTGGCTGTCACCAATCACCTCCTTAGTTTCAATGTGCCTATGCATAGTTTCCAGGAGGATCTGCTCTATAATCTTGCTGGGTACAGGAGTGAGACTGACTGACCTGTGGTTCCCTGGGTCTTCCTTTTTTCCCTTTTTAAAAATGGGAGTCATGTTTCCCCTTTTCCAGTCAGTGGGAACTTCCCCAGACTGCCACAACTTCTCAAATATGATGGATAGTGGCTTAACCACTTCACCTACCAGTTCCCTCAGGACCCGTGGGTGGCTTTCATCAGGTCCCATGGACTTGTGCACTTTTAGATTCCTTAGATGTTCTCAAACCTGATCTTCTCCTACAGTGGGCAGTTCTTCATTCTCCCAGTCCCTGCATTTGCTTCTGCAACTTGGATGGTATGACTGGAGCACTTGTTGGTGAAGATTGAGGCAAAAAAGTCATTGAGTACCTCAGCCTTCTCCATGTCCTGGGTAACCAGATCTTCCATTTACCTCCAGAGAGTGCCCGCATTTTCTCTAGTTTTCCTTTTATCACTGATGTACCTATAGAAACTTTTCTTGTTGCCCTTGATGTCCCTGGCCAGACTTAATTCTATCAGGGCTTTAGCTTTCCTAACCTGACCCTTGGCTGCTCAGACAATTTCTCTGGATTCCTATCTTTGAAGTCTGACAAAAATATTCTGGTGTCACACCACTGCATCTCCAAACATCCTCTTTGCTCACCTCTGATGGTATGAGCCTTCTGCTTTACCACTTAAACTTTCATGTTCAATTGGTCTTTGCATAGAGTTTCTGAGAAAATAATTTGTCTTCACCATGTATCTGGAAGTAAGTCTCAAAAAAGAAAACAAATCAGCCATTTTCTGATCACTTAGGGATATTCTCTGGGACGTTGTGGACATAAGATCTTTCTGTGCATCTTAGTCTGCATTTTTGAACCTTGTGTTTTTTAATTTCTGACCCTCATTCCACATCTAAACAATGTCCTTCTGTCCTGTTGTGAAAGCAAAATTATAATTTCCCCTCTACAGTCCCCAAATTCTAAATCCTGCCACAAGTCTTTTTCTCATAGTTTTCAGGGTTGTTTATCTCTTTCCTTACCAAAACTTCAGGGTATTTTTTCCGTCTTTGGAAATTGGAGTGTGGAAAGACACCAACCTCTTGCAGACAGGCGTGAGAAAATTAGCTGTCCTGAGGAGGATATCTTTTGTCCAAAGTCATTTCAGTTTCTGTAGACTGCTATTAAGATTTAGTAGCAGTTCTGTGCTCAGGTCTATGAAGGTTTCTAGGAGCCTTGTCTGTAAGGTCAGATACCTAGCTGCACATACTTACAAAATACTGTAATGTTCTAACTCTGTGTCACTAGTTCATTAATTCTATATAAGTTCCCTAAATTACAACAAATATCAACTGCACTAATAACAGGGGCTTTTTGTGCTGCAGGACAAGTCTATTAAGAAATGAATAGAAGACAGTATCGTGTAGTGTCTTGCTAGTCATTAGATCTTTATTACATTAGGCTGCCTATAAATGAGATACTCTATGTCCTAGTTTAAACGGTTGATATCTTTTTAGATTCCTAAACTGATCAGAATGATCATTTGTAGCTAGGAAGATTTTTAGCAACTAGATGCAGATTAAAAATGTTTGCTTGTATTTGCTCTTTTTTAATCTATCTTACATTTACTTTGTTCTCAGGGTATTTGAGGGTAGCCCTGTTCTTTAAACTGATCCATACAATGTTAAGTGCTATAAAACATATTGCAAAACAGCTGGAGTATTTACAAAGGCTTGTAATCTAAATATGTTTGGGAATCACTTACTGGAAGATAATAGCAATAGTCACGACACAGTTTGGCTCTGATAGTGACCATTTGTGCTACCAACCACAATTACATCTGAGTCAGTGATATCAATAAAGCAAAGATCCTGCCTCAATTGTTCTTTTTAAAATACATGGCTATTTGAGTTAATAAAAAACAACCCAAAACCTAGGGCCCCAGGTTTCTTCAAAGCATTATGACACAGAACTACTTCCAGGTCTTGTTTGGGATTTTCTCACAGTGGCCTGCTACGGTATACCTCCTGTGGTATTTGATGATCAGTAGCAATTCTGCTTCCTGTTTGTAAAAATTACAGGTTTATTTACTTGGCTGATAAAGATCTTGTTTGTATCTCTGTGGATTCCCCTGACATTATGCAGCTGGACCAGCAGCAATACGTCTATCAAGAACTGAGGAATCAGCAGAAAAAGCAACCGCAAAAGCCAGTTATTCATCATAATCATCATCATTAGCAGAAACATAAAATCTAGAATTAATTCCTACAGGACTCATTTGTTCTACACTGCCAAAGTTTTGGGTGGGTAGTATGTTGTTTTTCTAAGGCTTCCTCATGCACTTAGAGGAAGCAAAATGTATGTTTTGGGGAGTGAGGTTGTTAAGCTTTTTTGAGGGGTGGTGGCTGTTGTTGCTGTTTTAAATTAGAATATGTATTTTTATCCTTTTTATCCAAAAGGTCATAGTTTCTCCACGCAAAAAGACTACATATCAAACTGCTACTTGTATAATAACTGTTTTGTGTAATAAAATGCTAATTTTAGAGAACGGAACGTTAATTTGTTGACACTGAACTTTAAGTTACTTGCGTAATAAGTGCAGAAAGTAGGATCCTGAGTGCCTTGAATCACCTCCTAGGGAAGCTGTTCTGTCTCCTTCGGCTATGAAGAGATCTTCACTCTGTTAGATGTTACTAATAAGTAAGTTTCCCCCTTTGCGTTAATGAAGTTCTAGCTAAGCATGCAAGGACAAATTTTATGGGTGAAACTGTATCAACAATGTACATAGATTGTAATGCAAAAATAAGGCTCAGCATACTAAATTCTAGGGTATAGTAAGACAAAACAAAAGACAGAAAATGTCAATAGAGCTGAAAAATCTACAACATTGACATTAGATGGGAAAAATGACATTTTAATAGAGGTTTCAGATGTAGAAAAGTTGGAATAGTAAGAAACATAAAGTCTCTACAGATTTATTTCTGATCATAAAACATCTATATTACTAAGGTTAAAGTATAGTGAACAAGCGAATAGGCTGTTCTGTGTGAATTAAGTAAAGGATTCTCCCCTAGACTGCTGGATTGCAACAGTCCTTAAAACACAGATGAAATAAACAGCAGTTACCAGGGAAGAACCTGACTGGAAAAGAGAAACCCATGCTGAGATTCATGCTGCTGCTACTGGCTCAGCTATCACTGCACTACATTGCAAATGCTGCAAAGCAGCCCTCCGTTCATTTGAGTTTGGTATTTTCTGACATGGTGTTTATTTGTTCTTATTTTAAGTAGGGGATGAGTTCTATATTCAGAGCTGGCTTTGACTTAGGCCATTCCTCTCAAAGGACTGCATTGTTTGCCTAGAGGTTTTATTTTCAATCTGAAAATTCATAGAAACAGAAAACCTACAAATATTTGCTGCTACAAATGTACTGTGGACTCTAGCAAAGTTCTCTTTCGAGTTTACCATGGACCTGTCTATGGTTAACAGGAAAAAATACTGAACTTAACTGCAGACCAAGAATCAAGCCACTGTCCTTTCTACCACAGAGAAAGGGTTTGTAGTGCATTAATCCCAGGATGTGCATGCATAACATTTGAATTTGTTAAAGCATTAGCATTGACATTTTAATTACTGATGCATACTTATGATCTATAAATATTTATTAAACTAGATTCACATGTTTTCAGTGTTCTGTGTTCTCACTGGGCCACAACTTGACCAAAGGGACCTTGTAAACAAGTGTTTCCCAGATGTGAATACTATTCTTTGTTCAAAAAGTACAGAATTTTAAGTGCTACCTGTTGCATGCCTATAGGGTCATGCCATCACAGTCTTCTAGATAAGTGCGTTGGAACCAAAGAAAAATTACCTCCAAAAGAACATTCTGTAGTAGTTTAAAATTAATTCTAATGAAAAGAATGATATCTGATAAATCCTATCAGCTTCCTTAATATTAGCTACTCTTGGAATTTAAAATGGAACAATTTATCAGCCTCCTAACAGTGCGAATCACTAAGTACCTTGTGTGATCCTATTTACACACTTTTCAAAGAATGACAGTTGAAAAAGACTTTAATCTATTCTAACACGTTATATAAAGTTAAATATTTAGGAAAAAAACCAAACACAAGCAACTAAGTGTTCTCAAGCTCTAATATCTGAATACTAGAGAGACTTTAATTGCTGAAAGCGTGGAGAATAAGGAACATGATGAAAGTGCGTTCAGAAATAATGAAAGGCGTAGTGAACACTGATCAGTTGTGCTTTCTTCTCTGGTCAAATCCAGAGTAAGGAGATCTTTACTGAAATAAGTTCACAGCAAAGTTAGAACTGATATTTTTTACATGAGGTATAAAGCATCTATTGCTTTAACTAGTTTCATAGAATTTAAAAGTGGTTTGATGGCTGCATAAATTTACGTGGCATAGACAGCTGTACTGAAACAAGCAAGTAATATAAGTGATGTCAGGAAAAAATGAACCACGTGATACAGGTTATTTAACTGCCAGCTTATACAATCAGACATGGATGCTCTTTTAAAACAACTGTATTTTAGTTATCTAACATGAAGAAATGTGTTCTTTCACTTTGCTGTATGTTGGCCTAACCCAGTCGGGGTTTCACACTGTACAGCTTTATAAACAACATTTACTGTCATGTTTTTAATGTCTCCTCTTTCATTTCATGTGCCTGAACATGCCATCAGCGTTCACTGTCTTTAGTGGTGCATAGGTACTTTATACATCCACGTAAAAACTGAGGCGCAAAAAAATTACTAGCTTTTTAATGTCTATTTCTTGTTCAAATACTCTTTTTATACTGTTCCTTAAATATGTCAAAATAATGTTAAAAGTCCCAAATTCACTGTGAAATTCATCCTTAGCAAATGCAAAATCAAGTAGTACTTGCGAACTGTATTTCTAGTGAGATCCCAACTATGAGCATTTACAAACAGTGATAAGGGGTATCAATCACTTTTAGCATCATAGCAATTTATCTTCTGTTCATTTTCTTTTCATTTAACTGGCTCATAAAATAGTACTGAATGTTGAAATTGGCACACTGTTGAGATCAAATACTCCTTTTTACCTTTGTATGCCAAAATTCTGAAACACGCTTCTTAAAACACAGGGATTGTATGCATTAAAAGCTTCTGTTTGCCCTAAGTAGTTCTTGTATTATACCACAGAGGTGTAAGTGGATTGAGTGAAATGAAATGAAATGAATTATTATGATCAATCATGTTTCATACGGCAGTGGCCAAGTAGCAACTATTCTGGCAGAGGAGGTACAGAGGCAAAGGAGCAAATGCTTTTCCTAAGCTGCTTATAATCTAAATGGATCAGATGGAAAGTATGGGTGAGGGAAAAGACAGCACAAATGAGTGAACACAGAGATGGTAGGAAGTGGATACAATTTGCTAAATGTTTTTATATGAAAAGAAACTAAGGATTTATCAGAAGGGGATCAACTGAAAAGAATATGCAAGAGAAGTGGGTGGGCTCTGTAAGGGTGAGGTAGGAGTAGGGAAAATGTAAGACGGTGGCAGCTTGGTAGGGAACTGAAGCAAAAGGATTGTAAGACTTCTTCTAGTTGTTCATATTTGCCTGAGTCCATCTAGCTACTTTGATTCATTTGATTCATTTAGGCTTTTGCCTAAAGCTGTAAGGAGAAAGTCATAAAAGATGCAGTGAATGAGGGAGACATCACCTGGCTTCCAGTCATAAGGGGGATTCTTTGGCATGGCATCAGCCACAGGTGACGGGGGAAAAAAAGAGTCTTAGGAAAACACTGATATGTCTCTAATTTATGCATTTTTTAAGGATACATGTTCATTAAGTGGTCTGCATATACAATCTGTAAATGTGTCTCTCTCTCCAGGACAATACAGGCACTTTTCATTGGGGAAGCTTAAGTGGTTGCAAAATTTATGCCTCAGAAACTTTGGAGATCTCTTAGCTAAAGCCCAATAATGTTTTACTTTCAGAATTTGAAAAAAAGAAACTTAAATAATAAATAATACAGTGATCTATCCATGAGTATTTGACTAGAAAGTAGATTAAACTCTTAAAATACTGCTGAAGCTGTCAGGGCAAAAAAGAGTCAAATGTAAGGGCTGAAACCAATCAAAGCTTTCAGTGTCAGGCAGTAGTATTTTCTCTGGAGCTAATCTATGCATGTTGCATTTATCTTCTAAACAGTTCTAGTACTACAACCAGCAATGATATTCTGTCGCCAAAAGAAAGTAGGAAAAAAATCTTAGAGATTATTATTTATCTGCCTTCTCCCTTCTCCTTTTCTTGGAATGCCATTTACATTTAGCTCATATTTTAAAAGAAAGAGAAAGCAAAAAGGGGACAAGAATCCAAATTTGACATCAGTCTTTCTATCCCCTCTTTTTTTCTCTTTGTTTTCTGCAACACTGTTTTAATTTTAGAAAGAAATTCTAAATTGACATTTAAATGGTGGCAGGGCAATTCTCATTCTCTGCCTTGTGAAACGGTCTCTGAAATGTACAATTATGCTGTCATCTTTAGCACTCCACATTGGACAGAGTTTAATTATTAATGTGTTTCCCTCAGAGAATGACTCGATCATGTCACAACTCTAGACAAATACAGCTAATGCAAAATCATAAAATATTCACTTGAATACTGCTGAACTGACAGGAAATTAATTCTATGAACACTTTTGATATTACGAGAAAATTAGTTTCAAACGCATAAGACTGAAATAAATGTGTTCATAATTTACTCAAGGGTAACGCTCATCTTGCAATCAGTTGGTGTCTTTTTATAAATGTTACAAGTATTCAACATGGCTTTATGATAAAGAGGACAGCTAATGTAATGTATTATTTGTAGACAGTATTTCCCTTGTAAACAGTAGGGAGTGAAGAATTGTGCTCTCAGAAATATTTAAACTCTAGAAATATTCTGCAATTTATCATTTTGTGGTATCAAAAATACACCTATTTTTGAGTAGTCCCAGGAGGCAGCAGGAGCTCAGGAATTTTGTAATGATGACATGATAGTCTTTCACATCTGAATTATTGGGTTCAGTTTTATTAGCCAGATTGGAAGTGACTGAAAGTCATTACCACTCTGAAAGGTGCAACCAACATAGTTAGTGTAAAAGGATCAGGCTCTCCTTACAGGTAAATGTCTTTGTAGCAAACGTCACTATCACAGCGTGCTCTCCAGCTGGATGAATAAAAATGCAGGTGAATTGTGACAATTTGCATGAACAGAAACAGCAAGTTCAGTTATTGTTACTTGTGGTGTATCATTTACCAGAATTTGGAGAGCTTGAAACCTAAAGAAAACCATTTCCAACAAAAATAATTATGGTCTAAAATGTCAACATGTGTGCGTTACATGCTTTCACCATTTCCTATGTGTCTGTTTTTAAATGCTTATTTCTGGTCTGGCTTTCTATCTGATTAGTCATCCTGACTGATGGCATGTGCAAAATCACATGCAATGGGTTATCATCAGGAGAGGGCAAATGGTTGAGTTGACTCCTTGTCACTAGACCAGGGCCAGAGATTTTATATGTTAGGTTACTTGGCAGATAATCCTGAACAAAACAGGGCCTGGTTCAGGAGTCATTTTCAACCAGGAAAAAGTGTTTGAAATAAATATTATTCACAATGAATAATTTAACAAGTCTCATGGGCACCTTTGGAAAATTTTCTCAGAGAGGCCTACGATTGAATCACCTTGGAGACTAAATTGTTTTTCAGGCTTAATCCTGCATTCCCTTTTGCAACACTGACCAAGGTTATGCAAAATGTGGAGGTTGAATACAGAGGAGCCACATTAACTGGGAGAGCTGGTATTACAACTAACAACAGTGCAAGGACCATCCCATATCCAGTTTGCTGTTCTTAAAGTGTACGAGGTGATGTACCTTACCAAAATATTCAAGAGGAGATGATCACAAGGGTATCAAAGATGGTTGTCAAGTCAATTTTTTCAGTATTTTGTAGATAGAGGTGGAGGGGTTCTTACAGTCCACTGTTTTGAAGAGTTACAGCAGAGGACAGGGGAGGGAAGACTGATTTCCAATGATGTTGTGTTCTACCAAGAGAAAGTCCAAGTATCTATTTACCCATGTTTCTGGAAAGCATTTCAATGCAGAAAAAGAAATACCCTAAATTTTCCAAAGCAGTTCAGCTGGAAATTCCCCAAAGACTACATCTGTGTACAAGATAATGTCTTTTTACATGTTGGCTGCAGCATTTGAAATTGGGGACTAAAAAAATATCCTCAGAACATCTTTTCTGCTGTCTGCATGGCTGCATAATAAATAAACCATTAAAATATGCAGTGTCATTAATGAACACTAGTGGATTGCACAGTTTAACTGCTTAAACTTTTTATTAAAATTTAGAGGAAATGAGGGTATTCATTGTGCTATAGTGCTGCTTCCTATCATGACAAATAGGACTAGTTCTTAGAATTAAGGTGTCTGAATAATAGGGAAATTACAGTACAGTACTGAGGGTATTTGTACTATGTGGGCAGAAAATTCCAGCAGCTTGCATGACAGTAAGGAAGGCAGACAAGAGACAATAACTATCTCCAGCTGTAATTTGGTTTACTAGGTGTTTCAACTGAAGCTGTCATAAAGCAAAATTTAAAATGGACACATCATGTGCAAACAAGAATTTTGCATGCTAAAACACACTCCGAACAAATAGTAATTTCTTTTAAGTTTGTTTTCCCTGTTTCCAGATAAGCGGGTTTTGTCTAATGCCATATCTGTGCAGTACATGCTGACACTTTCAGTTAGCAGCTCTCAAATAAGGTATCAATAAATAAGAACTTGGATGCTGGTCCACACTTGATTCCATAGAAGTAGTAAATTATTAAACATGAGCCTATGGATGTCAGTGAGGGACTGGCTACATAAGAACCCTGAAAGTAATTACACACAATCAATTCTGTAGAATATTTGAATTAAGAGAGAGGGAAAACAAACAAACAAACAAACACACAAAAAACAACAAACCAAACCAAAAGAAACCTCTTCCGTTTAAAAGGAAAAAAATCTGGAGTCACTGCTTTGCTCTGTGTTTGAAGCAAAACCCCTGTAAAAGGGGAAAAAGAGATGATATCTGAAGGTGAATGTACCAGGTGACAGGTAATAAAGGAATGAGCTGCTATCCACCAGACTAGAAAAACAGCCTTTTATTAACTTCAGCCATCACTGATTCATCTCCCCAACCTCACAGCCAAATGAGTGTGGATTTCTAGGCAAAGGAGCGTATAGATGGAACCGATATCCCAGTGTTCATGTTCTTGAGGCTTCATAGTTGAATGTGCTTGTCACTCTACTCATTTTATGCCTCCAAAATATTCCTCAAATGTTTAAATGACATAATTCTAAGAATAGGTTTCACTAAGAACTGGGGAAAATTTCCAGTTTATGATTTCATAAAGTTCTGGGTGGAGATTTTTTTTTCACCAGATAGTATCTAATTTTCAGTGAGCAAACTCAGTATTATAAAACATATGAGTTCAAGAGATTAAATTTGAAAATTATACGTTATATTCAGCACACACTCTCAGTGATAGAAATGCTTGAAGTAATTTTAAGCTATTAATTTGTTCCCTTGTCATTTAAGTTTATGAAATTAAACGCATATCACAATTCTGCTTAAAGAAAAAAATAAGTTAGTCATTATGAAAACTTCCTTCATATTTGGAACAATACTGTATTGAAAGCAGTTTTTAAAATAACTATATGAAGTTATAGAAAGAAGAAAAAAAGTATCACTAGTTGGGATTGTATTTAGCTGTCTTTAGAGAGGTAAAAACCTCAAGTGGGATGAATTGTCAGGTTGCCATCTACTTCAGGCTGGCTGCTACTGGTAGAGGTAGTGATTCTAATTTCATTTTACTACAAATCTTGAAACTTCATGCTGTAATTCCTGAGACTTTCAAATTCATTGAAAGCAATACTATTCATGTAAAATTCTTCTACATTGTAATAGGAATTCATACATTTATTTAGAGTGCAGATATCTTCCTAGCAAAAATGAGGTTTATGGCTTAGTATGAACAAATAATATGTACGTAACCTATGTCTCCTACAAATGTAAGGACCTTGATGCTTGTTTTACACTGCTTTTCTTCCCTCGCTTACCATTGCTGTGCCCACACCCCGTCACCCTGGCTCTTTTCAGATCTTAACCTCTTTGGATTTCACTGAGAATAAACTTACTGGAACAAATGAGAGGAAGCTGTGAATCACTCTGCCAAGCAGGAAAAAAAGAAGTTATAATGGGCACTTTGATTTGCACTGGCATCTCTAGATATGCATTAGCCAAGGCTGTGCAAGTTTTGACCTGATCTTCAACGACATCTTGCTAGTCTGCCCTGCTAAAGGGGCTTAAAAGTAGCAGCTGGAAACTGGCCAGGAAAGTAACATTTTGGGCGAATTGTGTTCAGTGGCTGTGATGTAAGACAGTATATATTGAAAATAGGGGACAGCATATGATAAAACTATTACCAGAACTAAACATTCAAAATAGCAGATTATTAATTGAATTGGGAACCCCAAACAACCCCTTCCAATCTCTTAGACAAATGAGTAAGCCTGTTCTTGAGTTTTCAAACAAGTTCATTTAGCAGTTTTTTACTATGTTCACTTGCTAACTCGCACTTCTCGTTGATAAGATCTGCATGAACATCCTTCCAAAAGATGTTTTTAATCACTTTTATTTGTTCAGAATCTGCTTGCTACAAAATTAGTGCTGGGTGGCTTGTATTAATAGCTCATGATGCACTGATGATGAGTCTGAACAGCAGAAATGCCTTGGCCTTTCCAAGATTTGGCCAGGGCAAGATGCTGCAGAGCTAATGGTGATGGGCTGTGCAGCTGCTCCTCACCATGCTGCACCGCCTCAGAAATGCCAGCTTTTCTACCCTTCTCTCTCTCAATAAATCCAACCCAAGCCGAAAACTAAATTGACCACTAAAACCACTACTTTTAGAGAAAAAGAAAAAGAAAAAAAAAAAAAGTAAAAGAAAAAAAAGATATTTAATGGAAAGAGGCTTTAATTCATTAACCCCTGTTTACTCATTTCCCTACTGTCTTCCGTCATCTTTTGGCAATTTTCTCCCTTACGGTAGTATGATTTTGTGGTTTGCTCATCAGTTTCACTGCATAGTTTAAAAATCCATGAAGCAAAAGTAAAATTTTTGCAGATTACTGAGGAAAAATGCCAGTCTCTGCTGGAGTCCTCTGACATCAGAACCAGATGGGACTTCAGCATAATGGTTTCAGCAGAGGACAAGGGAAGGCATGAGATGGGTAACATTTGTAGAATAGTCATTAAAGGATTTGTTTCCACATAAGTGACATGCCGTAACTTTTAAATATCATCAAAAAGTGGGATTTTAATAGACCAAAGGAAGTGTTTTATTCAGGAAAAAAAATTGCTCATTTGGACAGTATTTTTTCATAGGATTCTCACTTACACCAACCTGACTGAATTTGTAGATTGCTGTGCTCATAACCATAGTATCTATTAGTACCGTGAGCATTTATTTCACAGCACATTCCTATTATTTATGGCACATGATTTCATGAAGTGCACTGTTCTGTGGAGAATGAAAAAACTAAGACCTCCTTCAGAAAGGTTGGCCCTGAACAACTGAATGTGCTGCTTCTAATACAGTTTTGGGGGGCATTTTCCTGGTGTTTTTACAGAGTAACTTAAATTGATTGCTTGTAAATATAAGGAGAGTATTCCCATCCTGATCCTTCATTTTTAATATAGGAGAAGACTATAGGAAATAGTAACAAAAACTAAGGTCTACATAGATAATTGTGACTATGTATGTGCATATTTCTCCATATAATGGCTGTATCTGAAGAAAAAAAGACTTGTCTTCAACTGGTAGAAATCTCTACTGCCTTATTATAGGGCCAGCTGGGAATATTTTGAGACAACATTTTATCAGAGATTATAAAATGCCAATGCGTCTAAGCAAAATGTTTTACAGAAACCTGACAAATTCGACAATTTTATTTCAGAAGGAAGAAAAAGGCATTCTGTTAAGGTCAGAAAATTTCATTCTGACGCTTTCAAACTGAAATGTTTGGCAAGTTTTTTAATGATTTTCATTTGAAAATTTGTTTTGTATTGAAGCCCAGCCTTCAAATCAGAATAAAAAAAGGATAAATGTTCATTTCATGGAAAGTTTTGAAAGAATCATCGTTATGTTCAATATGGTACGTGATTAAAAACATTGAACTTCTAGGTAGATATTTGTTTCTTGGTGAATTCCATATCAGCTTCAAAGTACTGAATTAATACAGATGAAGATTTCATTATCTTAAGACTTCCTTTATACCAAAGAGAGAATCTCCAGGATCACTGGGGAGCAGTAAATAGGTAAGAGCCAGAAAAGATGCTAATTATGGTTTCTACAAAAAAAGGTGTATGTGTGGACCCATGTGTGTGTAAATGTAACTCTAAAGAAGATCAACATTTTCTGTTAAATTTTAAGAGTGGAAATTGCCTTTGAATGCCTTAGTGTAAGGAAAATTTGAACGGATGAGTAATACTGGCCCTCTCTTGGCTACAACTTAAACCTTCTTTTGGGAAGAAGGATTTGATTTCACTGGTTTGTTAAAGCTTATTTTATACGATGGTGGAAAGTTATGCCAAAGTCTCAATTTTAATGGGTTATTAATATTGCCAATGGTGTCTCACTCAGAAAGCAAACTGATGGGAGTGCTCTGTCCAGTAAGTGCACTGCAGTTAACTCTGTCCTAGAAAACTACAGCAAAAGGCGAAGTTATTTGCAAAGGTGTTCTACAATTTTCAGAGCTGTACTAGACACTAAAGTTGCATACGTTGAAAATATTTCCCTCTCTACTATCCCTGTCCAAAAAGCCTTTGCAATGAATGTGTTGAGAGGGAAATGAGCTGAATATTGCAACAAATGCAGGATGGAACTGATAAAAGGAGAAAGCATGGTTCGTATTAAAGAATGAAACACTATAAATTCCGTTCATGTGTGTTATCTGAAAAGGTAATTTTGCAAGCTATAAAAATCCAGCACCAAGTATTAAAATATGTGTCTGTGATATGATGCTCCCTCTCCTAGACAAGTCTGTTGCTCATTCCTTTCTACAGTTTCCGCTTTCCTTTGGAACCATTGAGGGGATGAGGGTCACTTTCTTTGCTGTTTCAGAATGAGTAGCTTTGTGCTTCCTTTATAAATTTCCAGACTACGCTTTCTGATCCTCTGTCACTTTTTACCTCAAGTCTTCTTCTCACTTTTTCACCTCAGTCTGGTGCTTTGCTTTATGCTTTAGGCCTGTCTCTCTTCTTTAACTCCTCACAGATCTTCCTTCTTTTTTCCTGATGTCACTACACCTCTGTTTCCTAATGCTTTCCCACATCTTTTAATGCAAATATGCCTGGTTTTGACACACTTGCCATTGCTCCTGCCCTCCATATTAGTGATGTATATGTAAGAGATCATTCTTAATAAATATCCATAATAAAAACTCAGTTATATAAAACTCTACTTATCTGAAATCATTTTTCTAGCACAACAATGGAAAACATGTTTCCTGAGTAAATGGACAGGAGTTGCACTATTCTTTTCATAGCTGGCATTAAAACCAGAAAAAGCTCCAATTTGGTTGAAAGGCAGGTTTAGTCTCCTACAGTTTGGCCACTAAGTTCTTCAGCAAATGTAATTCTCCTTCCAGGAATCTCCAAAACTGAAAAGGGAAAAGATCTGCAGTCTGGCTTGGCTTGCACTATAGACTACCCTTTTACCCTTTCCCCCTCTGAAAGGACTGTATCATCAATGTAAGCATTTAGGAAGTTCATAGAACACCTGTCTTGTAAATAAATGGACCTCAAAAGCAATATAGTTTCATTCCTGTTAGAAATGTAGTAGGGTTGAAGTCTGAGGATCTGAAGGTTGATGAGAGTTAATATTTTAGTTTCTAGATATTTTGGAGACCATCTGGGTACTGTCATAGAACATTCAACCAGCTTTGAAAAAAAATGGTCTGAAATTTCTCATTTTATGTAAAACTCATTTCTGTTTTCTTCTGTAAACCCCATGGAATACTGCAGCTAGATCTGGTCAAATACTTTGGCCACACAGGAAATACAGTAGTTCTGATGTTTCATGAATTCAGAATGCAGGGATAATTAAACACATTTCACTTATGTTTTTGTTCAAAAATCTAAGTTTGCATTGAGTTAAATCCTGATTTATTAAATTTGAACTTTTTATTTTCTTTTATTGGGAAGGAAGATACTTTCTGTATTTCCTACTTCTCCTTCTTATCCTTTGAAAAAAGTATTTCCTGAACACATGCTAAAGAAATCATGATATTGTCACTATAATAATACATATCAGTTCTCCCAGGAAAACTGTGAATGTCTATATATTTATTAAAAAACACACATGTACATATTTGTATGTATATAGCTATACTTATGTGAAATTGTAGCCATTTGAAACTCACTCCATACTTCAGATTACTGAACTTTTAATGGTACTCTTTTAATATGGTCCCAGGATGGTCCCTGTTAGCTTTTAAGAAAAATAGAGGCTAACATATCTGTCAAGAATAACAAGTTCCATGATTAATCTATACATCAATGCTATGTTTGGAGGCAGCCATTAACACATCTTACCATAAAAATATGCGCTGTTCCATAAAACTGCTGGTCTTCACACATTCCTAAAATGATCGAGATTACAATGAATCGTTCATAGTTAACCATAGTTAAATATGGTCTTTGGAGAATTGAGGATACTGCAGCTAATTAATAGACTGTTTTCCCTATTCAAGTAGTGAAGTCACTATCTAAAGGCTCACAGTTCCGTCATATTTAAAATTAAGCAAACCGTAGCTGTTTTGCGAATGAAATTGCAGTAACTATTTTATAGCATGCAGCATAATAGTTTAGGACAGTAGATATGAATTATTGCCTTTCTTTTGAACTACAGATTTTGGCTTCAGCACGAAGCAATAACTTTACCCAGGACATTAGGTCTGTAACACTAGAGTTGTTTCTTATATCATAACTTTAAGTAATTATGTTCTTGTTATATATCTTATCTAAAACACCAGAATAAACCAGGATAGTGTTAGTGTCAACCAAGTGTTACTATAATTGCATGTTTATGGAACCAGACAGTAAGTAGCACTGTGTGTTGGATTACCTATATTGCCATTCACTACCCTTGTAGAACCTGTATGAAAACTTCAATAACTCAACTTCTGACCTTGCAATAGGATCACAGCATGAAGCTCTGTAGCTGTTAAGACACTGTTTGAATAAATATTCATGCTTTATTTACGACATAGTTTAAAAAACAGCACTCATTAGAACACTAGTCCACAGAATGACAGAAAGTCACAACTGATGTTCCAACTTTCTATGGATTTTATAAGAACTTCATTTAGAGCTTCTGTGGCCATCTCAATAAATAATCTAATTAATGAAATGAGGTATACTGCTGAAATAAAATTTTATTTGTGAAAGTGTATTTGAATTCATTATTTCAGTAGCTATAGTTGCTACTGAAATGCACATCAATTCCTGATTAAGAATATTAAGAATATAGCGGGCATGGTGATATCAGGTATACGGTTGGACCTGATGATCTTTGAGGTCTCTTCCAACCATAATGATTCTATGATTCTATGAATATCTGTTGTTGGAGGACACGATATGTGACTCAACATAACATAGAGCTGAAATCTTTTGGGACTTGGTCCATATGTTTCAGATTATTGAACTATCATTTTCATGATATTAAAGTAATAGTTAATCTAATTTTTAATCTCAAATGAACATCAGTTATCATAAATTTAAGACAGATAGCTGCTAAAAAAAATAGTTCACAGTTACACTGCAGATTAAGGTGGACCTGCATTTGGGACAGAATAATTTTACTCTAGTCTCTGTCCCTACACTTGGGTCTGATGATTACCTCAGCCTCCTTATGAAGGTAGTCATTCAAAACTGTGGTGCTAGATTCAGTGGCTATAAATAGCTAACTCTGTCTTCCTGAGGGAGAGAAACTCTGAAGTAATTTGAGAACCCAACCATTTTCCAGCACAAGCACAATTATGAAAGAAAAAGTAGCTGGGGGAAAGGAAACTGATTAATATACTAGTTCATGGAGTAAAATCATAATTACCAGATAAGAAATAACCAGGTTTTCATTGTTCTGTTTTATCCACTAATTTATGATTACTTCAGACATATTAGAGAGAATAGCAAATTAAATTGAGAAACAGTGGCTAATGGGTGAAGCAAAGAAATGTGAGTTACAATACCTAGGAACTCTGCTTGGTTCTGTCATCTCCTTACTGCATAACCTTCAGCAAATTGTTCAGCCTATGTTGCCCTCCAGAGTTGATGGTATCCATCAGACTTTGTAAAGTGAATATTCTGTCATGAAAGTCAACTCCATACAGGCAAATACTTGTTTTTTATACAATAATAATGCCATTTCTTGTCTGTTACATCCTTCTGATGTTAATGACACTGACTTTTTTTCACATGTTGATGTGAACAAACTCTACATGGTGTTGTTAATGAGATGATACATACATAGATTTACTCAGAGGAAAAATAGGTGAAATAATAACTGTATTCTGGGATAAGTAACTCCCCCAAAAGGGTTTATTAAGCTCGGTTATGGCTCTTACCATGTTAACAGAAAACTCTATTCAGGTTATTACTGGACTGAAATAACTGATGACTGGGATACTTGTGAGAAATAATTGTGTTAAATTGTTGTGTAAGGAGGTTATAACTGGAAGAAAATTTTTAAGTTTTTGGATAAAAGAAGCTGAGATGGCTGTATTTGCTTTGATTAGAGTATAAAGGAGGGTGATTAGTGAGTCATAGTGCATGGCAGTACAGAATGGTTCAATATTTTGAAGCTACCACACAGCTTTGTAATCGGATAGGTTTACTTACCATCAATTTGGCTGCTCCTATCTCCTTTTAGTGCAATAAAATGATGTCATTCTTTGGATATAGATCTGGAGACATTTTTGGTATTGAAATAAACAGTGTTTGGTTGAGATATGTACACAATTGTTGAGAGAAGTCTGTTGTAGCTCTATGTACATATTTTTAGGCAGGTGGCACTTTCCCCTGATCAGTGGGTGGCTTCTGGGGATTCGCAGCATCACGGTCCTACAACTGCATCATGGTGAGGATGGTGGGAATGGCCAGAGCACCCCTGGCTCTGCAGGCAGAGCAAGTGGCTGTGGAACTATTTAGAGAAACACTGATACTGCTTAAGCTTACCCATTAGGGATACAGTAACTCACCCCTGAAGCTAGAGGCTGCCAAAAGCGTTCTTTGCCTTTCAACAGACTGCAAGACCATGCCAAGCAAACCTAATCTATGTCTGAATGAGAGCTTTACACCATATTCTAGGTTTAAAACAGGATGTAAAGACAATCACTCAATTTTCTGCACTGTTCCTTCAGTTCCTGGTGCTCTGACAAATTCCCAGAATTATCTGGAAAGTTACTTACTTCCAACGTTTTTAACAAACTTGTCATTTAGTTTCAAGTTTGCTTAGCTATTGTTCTTTCCCCTGTTTTAATGTCATCTTCCTTCTAGCTGTTTTAATGTCCATCTTACATTTAAAATGTCACTGCTTTCTTGTGTTGATTTTCAATGGCTAAAATTTCCGTGTTTTCTCTTTCTACTGGAAATTAATTAATAAATTTTAAAATTACAACATGTCTTCCTGGCCTGCATGTGTTGCTTATTCATCCTCTTTCTTTTCTTCTGCATGTGGGAGATCTCACTCCTTGACAGTCTCAAGACCCATGCTTTTAAGATCACCTGCTCTAATTGCAACCATAGTCAGACATTCTCAATAGAAAGCCCTGAAGAGAGCAGTCCGCTTGACCAGAGCCCAGAAACATCAGATATCTTACCAGTTTATTATGTCTCTTGACAATAGACAACATTTAGACCTTGGAATAAGAATCAAATTGTCAAACGTGATATTACTGGTTTACTAGGGTATGACAAACTCACATTTTCCTTGCCATGAGCTAGCAGGCACCAGGTTGAACTTTGTCTTCTTATTTTTTTTCACTGATAATTTAAGCAAGAAGAAAACTTTAAGAATAAGGCTTAAAAACATTCACACTCTTTGTCTTGTTCTTTCATATTAAGCCAAAAACTTCTAAAATAATTGGCAGCTGAGGAGCTGAAACATAAATTAAGATAAGGACACTTATGTTCCAAGTTTGTAGTCTCTTCTTTTGTCTTTCCTCTTTTCATTGCACAGCTTTCTAGTTCCTCTTCCAGTAAGCCTTGCTGTTGTACATTTAAAGTGACTTTAAACAGAACATGTTCAACTTACTGCATAAAATTTTACAACTTACACATTCCCATTTATATCTAAAATTGATTTCCTTCAGGCAGGATGTACTGAACCTCTTGACACTTTTTACAAGGAATATCAACTTTGGCATTAAGTATATGACCTGTGATAGGGTCGAAGTTAAATATATAGAAAACAGGAGAGCGTATCCTATGTACTCACTTAATGATCTTAAATGAAGCATTAAGAGATTTCATGTAAGGAAAGGGAAAAGGAAGAGCATATTTGGAAGGAAAGAACGTCCACTGTGGTAAATTATGCCTATTTTTTGCATGGCATTCTATGTCCTTTAGCCAAGGAGGTAATTTCCAAAAAAAACCCAATGTCAAAACAGCCCCAGACTCCAAATGTGCTAAAATTTACTTGCAAAGACACAGTTCATGAAATTACTGTGGTTTATGTTCCACTTTTAGTAAAGGAAGAAGCTAAATTTCTTGTATTGGTTACTGGTGGTGTACTTCTTACACTGTACGGTTCTCACATTATACCACATCATAGTCAGGATTTTCATGGAGTAGTCCATCAAAAATTCTACTGGCACTATAGCCTGGAGTCTGAAAAAGAGTAGCTCTTTTGAAGATTGAGTAAGAATTTTGTACTAAATGACATATAATATCTTTAGAGTCCTTATTTTATCATATAATGATATTCCATCCAACATCAATCTAGAGTCACCTATAATGTGTTTCAAAGAATGAAACTGAAATGACATTGCAGTAGGGAACTATAATTCTCTCTCATAGGCAGGGTATTCATGTCTGGTCTATAGTAACTCCCTGTTACAGATGGAGCGATGCACTTCACTTGTGAGAGAGGAGCGACAATATACTTTTTGATATAACAAAGTTCAATGGTAAATGCGACAGTGGTTTAACAAGATTTGATAGCAAGGTACACTAGATTGTTTATTACATAGAGGACAGGGTCAGACAAAACTGCCAGGGAGACCCTCCTGTTGAGTCATGATGTTCAGAAAGGACCCCCTTGCATTCTAAACTCCTTCTCAGAGGGATTTTTAGTTGTGGCTGGATCCAGACTTAGTCCCAAACTTGGTCAATGAGTTATGTTTGAAGGATTACCTGTGCACAATCAATCCTTTATATCACTTAGCTAATATTTCAAAGTTTCAGCATGCTTATTCCCAATTCACTTACCAAATACCTGATACAATATTCTCTGAGCCTCAAGGAGTAACCTTGAGGTGCCCCTACTCAAGGGGAGATCCTGACATACAGCCCGCTGCCATGCAGAAGAGCTCAACAGGCCCTGGGGTGTCCACTGCTTATGGAGTAAGATGATTGACTTATAATCATAGTTGTATACCAGCTGCATTTCAGTTGGCACATGCTCAGCTAACTCTGAGCCATTGAGCAAGATTTATGGCCCTTAGCTATTGTGTTGTTGTCTGTCTCCCCACCGTCCAACTTAAACCAGGTGCAGCCCTCATGAACAACACTGGTGGCTGTTGCTTAAGCAGAAGTGGGGGGAGCACAACGTCACAGTGCTTACTGGTATTTTTTATGACCCAGGCTGGAAACAGACTGTGGACTACATAGAGAAACACAAAAATTTGAACTAAAATCTAACAAGTGATTATTCATTGCATGTACTTGTCTTCTGTGACAGAGTGGAACACAAGGTGGCCTTGGGAAGCCTGTGTTGATTCTGCCCATTTCTAATTCTTTCATTCAGCCATCTAGAAGGAAAATTTATGACCAGATGTTGACAGATTCTTGCAAATTAGATAGGTTGTGTATCTTTGTAGAATCAAATATCAAATATCAAAATCAAAAATAGAATCAAAAATCAAATATCTTTGTAGAATCAAATACGAATGTTATTTTTTTCTTCTAAATTTGGACTGGAAAATTGAACAGAAATACTTGAATTTTATACTTTTTGATTGACTTCATTATGCAGACTCTTAGCAAGATTAACCATGTGTGCAAGATTTTGTGGGATTGGATTTGTTTACAGTGTGTTTAATTAACACATTTTGAATTTCATCCTAACATATCCTCCATAAATAAAACACTACTATTATACTTATAGCAGTACACTTGTAAAATTTCAATCTAATGGGTAATTTCTGAAAAACTAGTCCTTTTTTATCACCACATTTTGTTATATCTCTGTTATTGGTTAAACCACTTAGGAGTTTACCACTGCAGTGGGAACACCTGCTAGCAAAACAGTTTAACTGCAAGCTTTTCTATTGCTCAGTTCAGCTAACAAGCTGCTTTAAATGGCCTTGAGACAGCAGCAATAACACTAGTGGGTTTTTATCTGTTCCTCCTCTTGGGACATATAGTGGAGAGCTATTCATCAGTTATCAGGATTTCACCCTGTTGATGCCTGCTGTGGAAGCTAGGGGAACTTAGAGAAATGTATCTTATGGTTTCTCTTTTTTAAAAAAAAACTCTAATACAATTATCAGAGACATACATCCACAGAGAAATAAATAATAACCTGCCATGACATAAATCTCAATTTTAACTCCCAAATTTGTCAGTTTTCACTGTTAATATCTTGCATATTTTTACAGTGCACATCAGGATGTTGCAGTTACCCAGTCTTATTAATAACATGAATAACCGTAAAGAATAAAATCCTTATTTTTCACTACCATTTTAAAATGTATTTGTTCACCATGAAACTTCTCTTAACCTATTCTCTACTTTTTTACACTGAATACACAACCAGAAGATACAACTGTTGAAACCAATAATCACCTATTTGTTTACAAAGAAATTCTGAAATGTAAACTGCATTTCTGAACTTTAATGTCTCTAAAATGACTCCACTTAGATACGTGTAAGTGTGATTCATGCTTCAAGACTGCTCACCTCACACAGAGTGATGTACTGTCACTATTTCATTCATTCTAAATGCAGTATCCATAAGGGTTTAGAGAGTAGACATCACCATAAATCAACGTTACTGGACTGTATTTTCAAACAAAACATTTTACAGACATAGACATCCCACATTCCATACTAATCATGAAACACTTGCATGAAGGTCAGCTAAAGTCAGCAACAAGTTATGGATTCATTTTCTGGAGGAAGAAAAGATGCCCATGTATTTTTTCTGAATATATTAAAAATAGCTTAAATCTATGCAAGATTTCTGTGTAGAATTTCTAATGGTCATAAGAGCTTTGTAAGGGCTGTAAAAGAAACAACATTAAGGAGACATGTAAGCACTTGAGGTTGTCTTTTATGACGAAGCTCAGAAGGGACTAGACATTATGCTGGATTATATCACCACTTTATAAAGCTTGTAGAAATATTAATAGCAGTACAATTTGCTCCACTGTGAACTTTGATTCTTTTAAAGACACTTATAAAATATGTTTCTTAGAAATACAAAGAAAATCCAATCAACTTAAATATGTGGTACCCTATCACATCAGTGACTTCTTTGTATGCAAAGAGCGAGGCTGTGCTGTCAGACATGGGAACTCTTCCATGCTTCTGCAACATGGTATGCTCTTGTTGTGTCTGCCTTCATATTGAACTGCAAGGTGCCCCTGCTGCTCAGGTTGCATAAGAAGGGTCTGCAGATCACAAAGATAACTGGCCTCTGGGGACTGGATTGTGCTGCACAGTGTGCTGACCTGCATTCTTCCCTTGCAATGATCCACTGCTCTTTTTCAGTCTCTTATTTTCTGATAAAGATAATACCTGGGGAGGTGGGGATGGATCTGTCTCTTGATACCAGACTAGGTCAAAAGTAGGCCTTTGTCTGCTTGCCTACTTTTTCTCAAGATTGATGAGGACTAATGAAGAGATGAACAAGCTGATGTGAATAACTACTTTAGACAAGTTTCCCAGTCATCCCACAGTAGTCCCTATTATTATTTAGCAGAACCTTTCTGGTTGTACTAAAGTCTGACAGCTCCTGTCTTGGTCTACATTGAGTAATGAATTGGAACTTCTGCTCTGTGTGACCTAATGTAGAAGTTTGCTGCATCAAAATCCAATTGTTTTTCCAGTTTTAATGGTGCTTTGGCCTGACGTTACTCATTGGCGGACTCTGAAGATTGCTTTGGAGTTGCTAAAATAAGGACAGTAAGGTCTTTATATTAAAAAAACTTCTCAAGGTTCTCAGATACAGAGAACGAAATCCTAGAGCAATAAGTGTGCATATTTCTACAGTTTGAACTAAAAGACCTACTCTTATGGCTAGTAAATATATTGATCCTGTTATTACAGGCTGCAAGGTTACACAATGGACAGAGTTTTTAAGACTTGGGTTTGCATGAGAGAGGCAAGGGAAACCAAACCTACATCTCTTTAAAAAAGGCAAGAATTCACTTGTGTAAAAACATCATGATGTGTACAGAACCATTAATACAGGAAATATTAAAAATATGCTGACCAGATTTTTTTCTTTTTTAAAGTTGTACTTCAAAGGGCAATTCATGACACATTGAAAGCTTTTTAAAGTAACAAAGTAGCACAGTATTATTAAACACTGCTAGGGATCAGAACTTGGTAGATCAGTAGATATGCTGTTTTACCAATTTTTAATATGTATTTATTGCGTTTTTTAATCTATACACATAGTCTGAAAACAGATTGAAGAACACAGAGTCTGCTTTTCTTCTGCTAAAGAACTTTGATCCATCTTTACAGAGTTGAGTACAGCTATTCATGCCAGAACAGATCATAGGAGCAACCTTGGGTTATGAAAGCTGTTTCATTGGGAGAATCCTCAACTGTCTGGTTAATTTGGCCTTCCCAGAGCAGAGGTCAAGATCTGTCCTTTATAATTAGGCAAAAGAGAAATGTCTACTTGTGTGTAGCAACTAATAGTAAAACTTCTTGATAAGTTCTCAGGTCAAACAGTCATCTCTGAGCCATAAGAACATGAAAAGTCTAATAATGTCTTCTTTATCTTTGCATTTTAACTCAAAATTATTTGTTAGGTTATCTTGTAATGCTAGAAAAAAACGAACCAATTTACTGTAACAGTAAAAAAAAAAAATAATCATTTACTATAAGATGAAAAGACTCTTCTGTATAATGAAATACATAAACTGTATTTTAATGAATGTTCTGACTAGAATAATACATTATTTTTGTAAAGAATATTGCAGTACACTGGAGGTACAGAAATTTATCATATACTGGAATTTATATGCTACATAGTGATGAAATCCATCTGTTAGGTGCTCACTTATACCACATAATGTAGTGAAAGCAGCCATCATCAATCACACATTACTCTAATCCTACCTCCATATTCTGCTACTCCTGGGTCATTGAAGAAAGGCAATGGTAATGATCAGACCTGTAATTACAGAGTAAAGTAAGTATACTGCGTTCCAGTGGGGATAATGATGTTTACTTTTCATCTCAAGATAAATTTGGTGCAATCAAAATGCTAATAATGATGTGCCAGCTACAGAATATCTACTGTGGACAACGCTGCGATACCCAGATATTGCAATTGTTCTAAAAAACCAGTCAACATCATTTTGTGAACTGCTGCTCTTAAGGGAAGAAGTTAGAGGTAGGCATCAAAGAAAAGGGTTTTTGAAGACCTGATGTTATGACTGACACTTATGTTATTCACTACACTTACGCTACCTAGGGGAACTATACCAAAAGGAAAGGAGTTACACAGAGATAAAAACAGTATGGATTTTCAGGGAATCTAACTCATCATCTGGTATGTTTAAGTAAATGTGTTACAACACTGAATACATTTTAGCAATTTAAAACAAGTAGATGTATTTTGGTGGATCAAATTCAAGTAAAAGGATGCAATATTAGGGCAACTTCAAACAAAAAAACCAAACCTTGCTGAATCAAAAATTGAAACCCAAGTAATGAAGAAAAAATACTTCCAGACTAACCTTAAAACCAGAATTTCCAGGCCACAGTGAAGTGGAGGGGAGGAGGGAAAACCAGTTACTTATTTTAGGTGAACTTTATTTTTTTCCTGAAAATAAGTGCCTTGGTTTAACGCATTTAATTTTTTTTTATTTTTAAATGTGGGTTAGTTTATAACAAAGCTATTGTTTTTAATGAAAAACAGTGAAGTTTTAGGGCTTTTTGAAAGATCTTTTTGCACTTCCTTTTTGTTGTAGGAGGGGCAAAAAGTAGTAGTGGAATGACAAGTAGTGTTCCTTCTGAGACTCAATTTATTAATCAGCAAAACAATTCACACAGCAGTTGTTCCCATTGAGAGACATTTGTATCATGCCTAAGTTGATGCTATAAAATCAATTGGTTTTCATCAAGCACGCTCTGTGCAAAACAGTGATGATGAACATATGCTTTAAATAGCATGCAGTGATAATTGCATTGGTCTCAGCTTCTAGTAGTATTCTGGACATTGAGACCAGCAGTGTGATCAGAAAACAGGCTTGAGAAGAAACTATAGGAAGGTCAGGTAGAAGAAAAATTAAAGTTGTGGCATACACATTAATCAGTGGCTGTGTAAAACCACAGGTCTCTTCCAATACAAACTACATGGCCAAAGTATTGAATACCTTTTCATATGTGTACAGGTTGCACAGACCTGTACAACCTGTGCAAGTAATCTGATAAAGGGTTGTTCTTGTCTTTACAATTTAACCATTAGAGTCAACTTTAGCAATGCTATCATCCTAACTGCATTACCGTATGTAACTGTTATTACAGATTTAGGAGATCCCAAAAGTTAATTGATGGGCACAAGTATATGTGTCTCCATGAAATGATGCATCTTTCTGTCTCTTAAAGAGCAACTACTGGTTTTGTTTGTAAATTCCTTGGAAATTACAAGACAGAAGAACAGATCACAAAGATTGATATGCACCTTCTAGACTTTTTGCAGTGGAAAGCGCTGAGGAAACCGGGAAAGGGTGAGGGGAAGGCGGCTGAGGCAGGAACTGTGGGGAGGACAAGAGGCAGAAGTGATGCCTCTGCTCACCTGAGGCTTCCTGGTGAACATGATTTCTTCCCACGGCCCCCTCTCCTGGACAGACCGGAAGAGGGGACCCAGACCAGAATTTAGGATTTTGTGGCCGAGATCAGTGAGATACATTAGGACTTCCAACTGACCCTGATTGTTTTGACTTTCTACGCTACCCATGCCTGCTTCCCTGTAAGAACCTGCAGCCCATGTTCCCTGAAACTCTGCTTTCACCAACAAAAAATAAAAATAAAAAAGTAAAGAAAACATATAAGACACCATTTTCAAACTGGGAGACAAAAAGATTGGAAAGGAAGGCATATAGGGGAAAGAATTAAAAACTCTTGGCACAGAGAAAGCAGACTATATAAAAGTTTGTGGACAATTACTAAAAGCCCTTGTAGCTGGGATTTGGCTTAGAACAGTGCACAAGTATATACTTTTATCTCCTCTGAACAAACTCAGATTGCGATCTCACTGATGTATGACGGGATGTGCGCCAAGCAGGGTATTTCACTGAAGTCATGTCAGATATGCAAAATGTCTACAGGGCATTCTTCGGGACCAGACCCATGGTTTGTACAGCAAGAGAGCAACCAGGTACCCCTGGACAGGCTGCTGGAAAAGCAGCAACCAATGCAGGAGGTAGGGACAAGTAGAATAGGCTGCACTCCACTGCACTTTTTTTTGACACACCCCGTAGGTCTGGAAATAGGACTGGAAGTCATCTGAAAACAGGCAGCTGGGTGAGATTCCCCCTGCTTCCTTTCCCATTCAAGTGGGAAACAGTGTGGGAACAGCCCTTAGACTGATTATTTCTGCTTTCAATCCTTATCTAGGCCAGGAGCCAAAAATGCAGAGGCCTGGACATACGTTACCAGAAAGTTTTGTAACCTTGAGAGAGGTTCAGCCCAAGTTCAGTTCTAAAAATATGGGAATGATTAGTAAGGCGTTATTATTCCATACAAGCAGTCTTCCCCATCCTATGGACAGAGTCTTCCCTGTTGCATTAGTTTTATATTCATGCAACTCCACTCATTGGAAGGCAATTACTCATGCTTAATATGAGGGTAAATGAACACACTCAGGCTTTTAGCCTCTCAGCATTACATGGATTTATTGGCAGTATGCCCAAACCCTGCAGAACCCTCTCTAGTACAAGCCCCCACTTACCTGAAACAGGACCATGCGCTGTGGCTGTATCAAGGCTGGTAATGTTGTGAAAAGTTTCATCTCACCTTTACTGAAGTTTGCAGCTTTATTAAAAAGTCCTGTACTGATATCCTGCAAAATTCAGCCTTTCTTCAGAGATCTTCTGGCAACTGTGCTGGGGAATTTCTGGTTTTATTCGATGGTTCAGAGTGGAAAAGCAGGAGGTAGACTAAAATGCTAAAATAAAATGCTGCTTTAAATCTTCAGGCTTTAGAGATTCCCTTGCTCTTATAATTTCTACAGGATGGAGTTGTTATTGCTAAGATATCACTTATAGTATTTAAATCTCTGTTATCCTCTGAAAAGGATAATACTCACTAGACAGGATATCCCCACTGAAGTTGCATAATTCTAAACCAAAGAAATCTACTTCAGGCTTTATTTTGTCATTTGGAAAACATACAGTACAATTTGCATTCAACTTTGTGTTTTCTGAGATGTTGCAGTAAAAATTTCAAAGTATATGGAAACTGTGTAAACCATATTGAGCTTGAATAGCCATTAGAGTAGTATATTATGCTGAACAAAGGATCTGAAAACTGCCCTTGCTTTCTCAGTCATTTCCAAGTAATTAATTTCTATGTCCAAACAAGATGCACAGATATGCTGACATAATGTTCACTGTTTCCAAACCTTTGCAGATATTACTCTTCTTATTGCTTGTGTCTACTTAGTGTTTACTCCGAGATAAGATTAAAAGTCCTATGCTGCTTTGGTATAAATTCAAAGTAATGATAGCCAAATCATGGTGGCTGCATTGTGAAGAATTGGTATGAAAGCAATTAGGTTTCGTAGTTCATAATTTGCAACCTCAACTCACTTTATATCGTTGTGCAAAACTGAATTGGATTTAAAACTTAGGTGCATTCTTGACATGTATTCATACTAGAAATGGCTTGCATACTTTCATAAATGTGTGAGTTTTGCATTAAAATTGGCTGTTTTCTCTGGTGTAAACTCCGTGCAGATCCCAGCAGTTTAGATTTGGTGAATTTGTATCTGATCATGTCAACCTAATGAACCGACTAGACATCAGCTTTGACAGGCTGCCTGACATTGTACAAGATGGAAATAAAGGACTCAGGGCAAAACTGTGACCCCATACAAGTCAATGTCAAAACTCCTCTTGCCTTTAATGGGTCCAGGATTTCATCTGTGGCTCTCTGCCTCATCTTTCACTCCCAGAGACAAACAGCACACAGAGTATAGCAGGGACTACAGACACTAGGCTTTCTCCAGTATATAATGAGGCATCAACTGGGTGAAGTTAGAGCTTTTGGATCTCATCAGAGAAGTGCTTTTTTTAGAAAAGAGTGAATGAAGAAAAGATAAACACATAACTGACTGAAAGGAAAAGCTGCTCCTGTATATACCAGGGGAAAGTCAGAGATTGCTTAGGTTATATTTTCGTTTGGTTTTTCTCCAGCTTCCAGAAGTCACTTGACAGCCCAGTAGAAAAGACTCGCCACCCTTCATAGGCAAAATACAGAACAATATCATGATTGAAAAATACTCCCTCAACGAAACTCCCACTTGCAGAATTCAAACTGTGCCATAATTTCAAGGAATTTATAGCAACCTCTGTCAGACATCCTCCTCTCCCCCCTGGTGATGATCACTTCATTCCAGGATAACGTGTTTTAATTATGGGGACTTCAGAGGGAAAAGGTGGGTTAGTAGCATGCTTGTTTTATGGAACGTATGTATCACCATGTTACAAAATATTCCCTCCTGGCCCATTACTCTGTTGAGGATTTTGGTGCTAAATAGCAGTGTGAAATAAAGATCTCTTCCTGCACTGCTTTCACCTCCGCCACCCTGAAGCTCCTCCTGAACCAGGACCAGATCCTAACACAGTGCAATCTGATCATTAATACAGTCGAGTATTTCAGATCTTTCTTAATCTGAAGTTGTCTTTTTCCTCATAAAATTTCTTCAAACCGCTCCTCCAGCCATCTCCTATTGCTTGCACTGGGGCAGTTTGCTGGACAGCAGCACAGATGGCAGGAGTAAAGGGTCGGTGCCAGATCCAGAAGCCGTGACCACCTCGTGCCCCAGGTTGGTTTCTGCCTGGAGCTGCCTGTGGTCAGACACTGGGATGGTACCATGGGGTGGGTAGTAGCAGGGGACAAGCCCAAGAGGGAGATCAAACGTACATCTCCTGCTAGTGATGCCTTTGCTCGTTACTGGGTTTTATACAAACACTGAGGGCCTTTACTCATATTTTTCTCAGTTAATGTTCCCTGTCTGAGGAAGGATTGAGTACAGGCTTCAGGAGCTGGCTCTGTAATAACAGCCTGATTAGTATTCAGCTCTACTTACGCATCAGATTTTTAAATTAATTTGAATGAAAGAGGACAGGTGGGATAGTACCCTTTTCCTCCTGATCCCCGCTTGGAGGTGACATTTCACAGCAAGGTTTCCCCTCTCCTGTGGTATGTGAAGGCATGAAAGAAGTGGAGTGGGCTGGAGAGGCAGGACCCACAGGCACACCATCCCCAACTTTCTCCTCAGAGAGTATCTCAAGGAACACATCTCCTGGTACGCATGCGGCAGCTGGGCTCTGCCGAACCCTGCAGACATGGGGTGCAGAAGGCAGCTGATCAAATATTTGCAGAGAGTAGAGTCTCCCTTCTGCCTGGACACCCTACCACCCTTCAGCCTCACACACACACATGCACACACAGAGCTTTCCATAGAAATCTGCAAGCTTTCGTCCAGTGCTCTATTCAAACCCATCCCTTTCCTGTCCAATTAAACACATGTGCTATTTGTGCTGAAAAGATGTCCAGAAAAATGTATGGACAAGCAATTGTACGCTGAGCTGGAAGCCCTAATCTTGGTTTATCCACCTGACGGAGGAACAAATAAGAAATTGCATGAGATCCTTGGCAAATCTCCCAGAAGATGAAATACGGAGTTTTTTAGTACAGTTTTCCTTGCTAGACTTTAAGTAACTCCCCATCGGTTCTGAGGCAGTAGTTTAACCTCTGAGCAAAACCAAAGATGCAGGGTAAGTCTCAACTTTACTCATGCAAGTCTAAGTAACATTGATTTCAGCTGAGTTATCCTCAATTTATAACTGAAAAGCCAGCATCAGAATCTGGCCCTGAACAGTATCTTTGGAAGTTGAGGCCGTGAAATGGAGAAGGCCATGTCTTTAATTGTTGTTAATCTGAAGTCAGTGGGTCTCCACCCACTTTAAATCAATTGTTGGACTGACACAGAGTCTTTCATTCTTGGGATAAAGACAGTTAACTCTGTTCAAATGAGTGATTTCTTTCCCTTTGATGTAGACCAGGCACTAAACAAGGAATGTTCTAAAAACTGAAACTGAGAGTTAGGTAAGGCCAGAATTAGGATGACAATTTCTGTCAGTGGAGTACTTGTGCCTTTCTAAGACAGCAGTGCAACTTCTGAGGCACCTATGTTCACAGGCTTTTAAAATATTGGAACATGCCATCTTAGCAGAAGCACAAAAGACTTTTTTTTTTTTTTACTTCATGTCATGTTTCATCACATTATGGAGGCTTGTGCTGTATAATGTAACGAAATGCACATTTTAGCACACAGACCTTTTCTTGTAATATCAAACAGGAGAGAGTCTTAGAGAGTAAATTAGGTCACTCACTGTCAAACTAACTGGTCAGCAAACCTATGTAATGACTATTTTGCTCTTAAATTTACCACTTTCCTGCCTCCCATTAAATCAAGCAGAAAATAGAGCTTTGTCAAAAATTAGGTACTTCCTAAGAAACCATTCCCCTTTTTGTTCATTTTTCTTTGGCATTCATCATAGGGAAAGGAAAGAAAAACGTGTCCTTTTACCTAGGATATTTTCACCACTTTGACCGTAAGTGAAAAGTAGCTTTTGTCAGCAAAGTGCTTTTTGCTGCTTGATGGGTAATGTAATGTGTGAGTCAGTGTGGAAAAGGGGTTGAAGGTCAAAGCTGTAAGAACACTTGCTGTGTCACTTGGTGTCCTGCTCTGAATGTTATGCATGTTATTTCCCTAGCTTACTGTCAAAGAAGGGAAACCATACCATGGCTGGGAGTTTGCATGAGTACTGAAGAATAAGTCAAGAAAAATTGCTCCCTCAAAATGTGCTGAAAAGAATAATTACTTAACTCTATTTCTCAGTGTGTGGAAATTTGCACATTGCCTTCTCTGAACACCATTACCCATCTTTTCTATTTGTGAAAACTTGCAACAAACTTTGAAAGGTGAAATATTGATGAGTTTCACCACTGACTTGGTGAAGCTAGGATTTATCCAGAAATCGCTCACACAGAAAAGGAAGGCTTGCAAGACAGTAATTGAAAGTTTAAAGCAGTTGAAAAATCCCTGTGAATTCCTGTAATCAACATTGTCATTATGAGTGCATTTTGAGATGAGATTCTCCTTCCGTGGAAAATGTTGCTGAAAATACCCTGCTTGTTGTTCAGCAACATTAACCTTTTAAAAATCCCTCTTATGCTCTTAAAATGAAGTGTGCCTGTGCACACTGACTTCCTTGTTTTCAGCA
>NW_009623662.1:101479-109711 GCF_000690535.1 Cariama cristata
CCTTTTACTACCCAGGTTCTGCTTTTTTTTAATATACAATATGTAGAATGAAAGGTTCCTTTAAAGAACCTTAGCTTATGTAGTCTGCACAACTGGACATTAGTAAGTTTGATCACTCTTTTCACTGACTGGTTTAGTAGATTGGGTTAAAAATATTGTTCTTGACATTTAAAGCCCTTAATTGACTAGGTCTCAACGAAGTGCCTTACTGAGCTTCTGGCACTCTGCACATCACTTCCTCTTTTTGGGTCAAAAGGGGCAAAACTCTTGTATTTGAAGGTCTGCAGAAGTAGAAAGGGCAGTGTTAACATTTCTGCATGTTCAGCTAAAGATCACAGAACTGTCACCTAGCTGACTTTTCCCAGGTTCGTGTATTTCTGTTTAAGGAGGAACTGCAATCCTTTTTACTTCAGAGGACTCTGACAGGACTTTGTTTAACCTCGTATCACAAAATCATTCTGCAATTTGTGATAAATCACTATTGTGATTTTTTATATAACTTTTTTTTTAATTTTTAAATTATCAGAATGCAAAAACCTGTAATCAAAGGAAAACAGCATATATTTATCTTGGCTCCTGGTGTGATTTCACTTGATTGATTCTGCAGCTCCTAAAAGCTTTCCCTCAGAAATGGATCCAGCATCATTTTTTCAGGCTTCCTGCCTTGTAGAATTTTCCTCATCTGGGATCTGCCCTTGCAAGTGGCATGTGGCTAACTCAACTGGATTTCTTGTGTAGAAACTCATCATGCTCCTAAACTCAAATAGGCAGATCCCACAAACATTTACATGTGGCTCATTTTACAGACTGCTGATGTAAACTACATATCTGAGAGATTTTCAAGGGCCTTATTTATTAGAGAGTTAAAGGAAGGTGTTGAACAGCATTTTGGTTCTGCCTTGCTTTTTCAGTTTATTTTGCTATTAATATAATTTTGTGTTGCAATGAACAGTAAGACTGAGACTAGTAAAGAATCATTTTAAGTTACAATGATAGTAAGCAGTCTTGAAACTGACATCAGGATTATAAATCACAAGATGTCTTCCCTCATAGTTTATAGCATCTTTCACAACTCACTGATGCCGATGAAGAAACATAATTTAAGAATCATAGAAAATAGTAAACTTAGGTTCATGGGCATCCAATGAAAATGTTTCATAAACTGAAGTTAAAATAGACTGTGTTTCTATAGACTGCTTAAGCACCCTCCGTAGATACTCGTTTGAGAGACATGATTTTTATCAATGCATTTCCTAGCATTGTATCATAGTGTCATTTTATCTTAATGTTACTAAGTGAAGGAGACAATAATGACTGAAGTCTTTCAAAATTGCTCTAGATGTTATAATTAAACCAATTACTAATCCATGTATGTTGGTTATATGCTAAAGAAGAGCCTACTAATTCTGTACAATCTTGCCAAAGGGAGGCTGTTTGAAATCCATACACACAAATATAAACTGTGAAATATAAATTAAGAAGAAAACATTCATTTCTATTAATAGGCTGAATCATTCATAAGAGCTCTGTCTATGTTAGACATACTCAAGTATGACAGTAGATCTATAGAACAAAACAGCTAGCACGGATGCCTACATTTGGGAAGGGTGAGATATTTCATATTAATTCTTGGCAGTTCCAGAGAACTGTGTGCCCATTAGCAGCCAGAGTGCACTGGATTTGCTCCTGGAGCTTTGCTTCTGGTTTATTTTTCATTTGAAAGGAATCCGACTCATAAGCTTCAACTCATAAGCTCCAAGACCACTCGGTGATATGACTCATATCTCAGTAAATGGGAACAAAAGATGTATTTACTTGAAAAATTGCACTCCTGGTCTAAATCAAGAAGTAATGTAGATTCATCCATTTACCACATTTTAGAGGCTGTGAAGAGAGACTTTTTTCAATGAGGAATAAACACAAAGCAAATAGAATAACAGTAAAACAGTATGCCATGCTCAGCACATGTTAATATCTCTGGACTGTTACTTCCTTCCTTCCTAAAAAGTTTTTAAAAACAAGCTGCTTCCAGATGATATCAAGTGCTTGTTTTTAGCTTTATTGTATTCTTGGGAGAATGAAAGCCCTTCATTGCAGATATGTGCAAAGAATGCATGAGCAGATAACTTATTTATCAAGGAATTTGTCAAGGTACCTCAGTTTCATATGCTTGAGCTGCATAAAAAGTTCCTAAGGATGTATACTACAGTACACAGGCAGCAGTGCTGCAGGAAAGTGGGTGAAGCTATTTCCATCATTATTGACTATGAATCACATTATCTCCCATGCAAACTTATCATCTGAGACTTATTGGTCCCTCTTCCCCTGTAGGGATTGAGTGTGCAAAACATTTATGACAGAGTAGTAAGAACCGCATTTACTGAAGCCTATAAAAATCTTGTCACATAGAGATGTGAGTGTGAAGCTGAAGTGAACGCAGAGCTCTCACTCCCAGATAACTTGTGTCTGCCAGGAAGAGGCAAGAGCGAGGTGCTCTGTCAAGAAGGGTGAGGTTGACAGCAACACTGGCAGGGACCGTGTCCACACCAACACACCAATGGCCTGGAAGGACCCTAATGTTTAGCAACCACTGACAGTATGGTAGGTGCAGATGGTGGATGTGAGACACACACTGCATGGATGCAACCCAGACACCTGCTGACATTAGTTGTTGAAAACCTCTGGCTTAAAAAACTAACAACATTATTAGAAATGTGGTATCCTGAGCTCAACACAGGTGACAGCTGAAACAGCTGACTGAAAATGAGCATTGATGTGCTGCACTCTGACCTCAGGTGCAGTACAGTCAACGTAAGTCAATCTGGAGATGCTTTAGTTCGGAATCCGAGAAAGAGCAGGCAGGACAAAGATAATGTGGAAATACAGCTACTCTGATGTAACAGAAATGTTATTTGGAAGAAGGAAAGACAATACACATTTTCTAGTTTGGTGATTCTGAGCCATTCTGCGGCTCTGTGCTCTCCAATACTTGTCCCTACCACCCAGAAAAAGCAAAGATGTTGCAAAAGCTTATTAAAACATAAAGTCTTTTTCTGCAAGAGGAGGTTATGTACTTCTGCGAGAATGTTATTTCAATCACGTGACTGTCAATTTCTAAGGGTTATCCAATCTTTATTAAACAGCAGAGTAAATATTTATTGAAGACTTGGAGTAATTCTTCAGTACACAGTGCTGGTCCTATTCAATGTACTGTAACATATATAGGGCTTCTTTGCTTCAGAAACTATATGCTCTTTATTTGCCTAGAATTCTGTGCACAGATTTGCTTTCAGAAATAGGAAGTGCCTCTATTTTCCTAACACCAAATTCCTTCTTACCTGAGTCAACCTTTAGCCAGCCCTGAGGGAAAAATTCTCAAACAGCATAAATTTGTGCAGTGCAGCATGTGACCTGCCCTGTTGTTTCTTCATTCTTCTTGAAAGAGTTGTGACTCTCGTAACAATAATAAAAAGAGTCCATTACTTTACCATCCTAATAGCTCCTTCAGGTTTGATAGATTACAATGAATTAATCATACAGGATTTTGATAACATATTTTATATGTTGATTGAAGGGATTCACTTGGGATGACAGTTAACATGACTCAATAACCAAAAGCTCTTTAGCACAACTGTAAGTCTATTCACTGTAGCTGCCATTCTTGAACTACCCAAAGTAAGCGGCTAGAGTGAACAATAGATCACTGGTGGTGTCTTTTGCTCTACAACTATGTAATATACTAGTAATGGAATTAAGCAAGCACAGTTTTAGAAGAAAAACATTTTATTTAATTTGAGACTTAACCCCCTCGAACCTATCTGCCAGATTAAAAATTAGTATATGGTAGTTAACTTCTTTCAGACATACTTTATTTAATTGCTTCATGTGGAGTAACCCTTTGTTCTTCTTGGCTAAAGCAGTACTCTTCAGTTTGTGGTCTGTAGCTAGACTATTAGATCCAACTTTACATATCATATTTCATAAAATTGTGGACCAGTTAGAGCTAGTCAGAGGATTATAACAAGAAGTCTCAGATGTTTATAAAACATGACCTTGGAGAACACAGTGAATGAACTGAATTGCCTAACCTAAGGAGAAGACTGAATGTGACATGATAACAGTCTCCAGATACATAGAAATCTGCTGCAAAGACGCAGGGAACAATCTGTTGTCCATGTTTGTGATGGATAGAAAAAGTAATAAGGAGTTTAAATTGCATTAAAGACAATTCAAGTTATATATTAGGAAGAATTTTTGAACAGTGAGGATAGTGAGGGAAATGTTAGGATAGATTGCCTGGGGAGAAATGTCCATCACTGAAAGCCTTTAAGAAACAGTTAGATAAATATCTGTCAGGAGTGACATAGATAGAATCGATCTTGCTTTGACAGAGAAAGAGATCTATGTTATACTTTAAAAGTTTCATATGTTATTAGTCATTACAGCTGTATATAGTCTGCAATGTGTTTGCATCACATTTGTATATACATTTCAATATGTTAAAAATATGTTGAGTTCAAAATCTCATCGTTAAATTATGATGCAGCAGAATTAAGACCAGCTGTTTAACCCTTACTTATTTCCCCAGTATGTTTGCACTATGATACCGTCTTTAATTACCACGTCACATGTTGGTTTATTTCCACAGCCCTCTCTTTCATTAGTCTGTTGGATAAATTCTGCTCAGGGAAAATGTTTTCTTTTATATATTGTCTAATGTGGCTATTTTCATATTTTATTATTGCACACTGTCCAGACTTGCTCTGAAGACAAAATTGCTGTATTTTTAGGAAGATTCATGTGTCTGTCTTCAGTGCAGTGTTTGAGTGATGTTTTAACATTAACTTACCCTCCCAGAATTACTCTGACATCTGTACAGTCAGTTGGGAGCACAGTCTGACACTGATTTTTCAGTGTAATCACTATTACATAGCGCCACAGATGTTCAGAGTAGAATTATAATACAAATTGTTTAAGGTTTAGCAACTTCAATAGACCAGTTCTTAACTTCTCATTGGTGATATCACAGTCTTATTGTTCTTGATAACAACCTGTGTATATATACTCTTCCTAATGGTGAGCTACTGAACTTAGGTTTTTAATAGCAGACAAACTTCATCATGCAATATCATTTTGACAATAATCAGGGTTCCTCAGCAGAACTAAAACTTTTGGATTCACAACATTTGCACAAAATGACTGATTTCTAGCAATGCAAGGTTGTCATTCTCTATGTGTATCATCATTAGTGTGGAATAAGATATATGCTCGGTTATTTAGGTTTCACCTACACTTATTACATCAGCCTACAGGAATCCTAGACTACAATCCTGACTTGGCAAGAAAGTATATTCCAATGGGTGTAGGCAAGAGATATCCTACCAACCCTGTGCAAACTTCAACACTACCTACTGCTAAGATCTCTTATGACAACAGTGAATCTTTTCAAACATAAATGAAAAATAGGAATGGTAATAAATAGGGCTGAGCTCTGCTAGTGGCAGGAAGGAACTAGAAGAAGTGACAGGATATAGATTTGGGATTGAAGAGAAGATGGTAGTGTACTTCTGAAAAGAGATGACTCCAAGTCAGAAATTTCTACCTCTGTAGAAATTGCAACTGGTGGTTGTGCTAATCTTCTTGTCCTTTGGACTGTGAAAGGCTGATCAGCCCTAAAGTAGAACCATTCCTCCTCCGTCCTGTCTTCCTCCTACTTAAATCTACTGTTTCCTTGCTATGTCCCCTGTCTTCCTTCAACAGCTCTTCATCAGACACTGATCTTTCACCTACCTGGCCTCCTGGCCATCTGCTATACTTTCCTGATGAAGCCATCTAATACAAACCTTTTAAACACAAGTATTTGAAGTTTAGTTGTTTTAAGAAATGAAAACATGAACCCTTTATCTGCAGGCAGCACTATAAGTGTCACTTGTGCTGTACAATTTTTACAAAGTTGAGTATATGCATCATTTTTACATGAGTGAACTGCTATTGACTTCAGATGATCATTCATTTAACCTTAAACACACACCATATTGCTTCAGTATAGATAGGCAGAAGAAAGGAATTTCAATTAGCTTCAATGGGTCCAGCTCTTGTGTATCTGAGGTCATGATCCTGAAAAATCTTATCCGTGTAGTCCACATGTTAAAAATTCAGTTGAGTTGTTCAAAGGTCTTTTGTAGTTGCCTGAATGCTCGTTGCTTTCTCAGAGCACATCCTTGGAATAATCAGTTGTGTTGTATGATTTTTCTTGCCTAGAATTGAAATGTTTTATTTATATAAGGTATTCTGTGCATTTGCATTGCCCCTTTTTTTAGTATATCATACTTAATTTTATATGTTCTAGACCTGCATATGCAAACCTGATTTGTATATTTAATGGTCCTTCATGAAACAAACGTTTAAACTCTTAGCCTAATGGATACACTTGATTTATTAAACAACGTATGTGCTGACTGCAGTATGGAAAAAAAAAAATATGTAGTCATACACTGTGGTTTTGCAATATTAAAATTGCAACCAATTTCCTTGTATGTAATTTAAAGAAAAAGGCGCAAATAAAAATGAATAATAGCCCAATTTCAGGTTGTTTTATAGTTGTAAACATATGACATACAGGTAAACCTGAGATGTCATTAATTTAGTATTTATGAATGTGAAAGTCATACTCTTGACTTTATGTATAAATAAAGGATATATTTTTGTTTGCTCTGAGTCATATTTGTTGTACCTTTTCATGTCCAAACACCAGAATTTCCGCTTTTTCTGACCCAGGAAAAATTATTAGTTTGAAAATATGTTTCTCAAAAAGACCTTGATTTAGGATTAAACATGAACACTTGATGCAACTTTTTCTTGAGCAGAGTTTGGCTGTCCTCTCAGTCTGTAGAGGAAATATTAATACAGGAGCTGGAGCAGCTTTCCAGCACTTCCAATACATAACCATCACCTAGCACTAGATACGACGTGTTCAAAAGGTCAAGGAATCTGTACCTTGAGACATAGATGGATGGTTTTCTTTGCCCCTATTCTGCATGTTGATATGTTATATATTTCTTCCTCTTCATACAGCATACACTGTAGATATTTCAAAGTAGTATAATATAGATTGGCTACATTATGATGAAATTCAGGAGAACAACATTCATAAGTATTAGCAGAGTCATGAGCTGACTTTTCTGCTGTTTATTCACAACCTCATTTTATAGGTTTGTTTTGTTTTCTGTTTGAGCAGCTGTGAAGAGGAGAATTGTTCTGATGGAAGTAGTTTTGAGCTCTCAGATGCTAGCAGGTAACTAATAATTTGTCATATCAAGTGGATAGGATTTGTAATCTGTTAGTTACTCCCAGAAATTTAGCGGTACCATTTGTGCTTAAAATGATTTCTTTAGTTGACAAAAGAGATCAAGAAAGGAAATTCTTAGTAAGAAAGCCATAAAAGCATTACCTTGAAAGTGGCTCCTTTTATGCTGCAGAACCACTCACCATTCAAGTGTATACTTATTAGAAATGCCACAGGTTAGAGAAAGAATAGAAGGAAAAAAAAAAAAAAAAAAAAAAAAAAAAAAAAGAGAAAATGACCCATAGCAGGATTTGGATACTAAATCTTTAAGTGGAAAGTTAAATGAAGGTACCAGGCTACAAGCGCCTAAGGGAAGGATGTAAGCAATTATGAACCAGTGAATAAGACAGCACAAATATAAGACAGAAAACGTGGATCATGGGAATTGTTAGGAAAAAAAATCCAAAAAGAAAAAGAGAGTTCTGCTGATTTCTTGTAGTTATTATTCTGATCATGTTTTGTTATCTCATAAAAAGGTTTAAAAACCCTTCCCTTTTTAGAACACAAGTGAATTGTGATGGAGGTAAAAAACTAGAAACACATTATATGCGTTAGTCTTCATAAATACATTAGCAACAAAAGGAGGGCTAAGGAGAATCTCCATCCGTTATTGGATGTGGGGAGAAACATAGTGACAAAGGATGAGGAAAAGGCTGAAGTACTTAATGCCCTCTTTGCCTCCATCTTCAGTAGCAAGACCAGTTCTCCAGTTACATAGCCCCCTGAGCAGGAAGACAGGGATGAGGAGTGGAATGAAGCCCCAATAATGCAAGGGGAAATGGCTAGTGACCTGCGAGACAACTTAGAACCTCACAAGTCTATGGGGCCAGATGAGATCCACCCAAGGGTACTGAAGGAGCTGGTGGAAGTGCTTGCCAAGCCAATTT
>NW_009623663.1:0-5673 GCF_000690535.1 Cariama cristata
TTTTTTTTTTCTTTTTTTCTTTCAAATACTTACTATGTACTAATCAGAGATTAGAACATCAAAGGAGAAAAGCAATGGAAAAACAGGAGACAATTTCTGATTTTTTTTTTTTTCCATTATCTGCAAGTTTTTTCAGTGTCTTCCAGAACCTCAATATTACCCCAAACCAGAGGACTTGCTTTTGCTGTATGTTGTATCTTGGTACTCATGCTGTGTCCTAGTTGACGGTAGACTTACCCTCATCAAAGAGCTTTGTAAGTAATTTCCTGATTTGGCATATGTACCTAATATTCAATTTCCTGCTTTGTTAACATACAGTATTTTCCAGAATTACTGTGTAATAATAATAAACCTAACTTTGACCATGTTGCTAAGCACCCATCAAAATACCCGGTGTGTGATACATTTTTTACCATAGTGCTGATTAGTGAGTTGCCTGAAGAGAACTTGCCTCCTTTAGCACTGTAGTATCCCAGGAATACTCTGATGAACACTAAAAAAAGGGTTTAAAAAAGCTGCAAAGATGAAAAATGAGTAATTTCCTATAAATTATTTACATCTCTAAGGGCCTGGAATATATTGCATCATACGGATGCTGAAGTGCTTGTGTGATAATACAGTCTCCAACAAGATCACTTTATATAGGTAGTTAATACAGTGGAATAAATCCTGAGCACATAATAAATATAACTTCCCCTATGTCAGATTCTGTAGTGTGAGAGGCCATGAACTAATAAACTGAAAAGCACCTGTTTGCTTTGAGAAAAAAACTAATTATACTTGATTCATAGGTCTATGGATAGTGTCAAGATGTATGCAACAAAAAGCTTTGGTAAGTAATACCGCTATGAAAGGCAGATGAGATTTGGAGTCTGTGTTACTTTATAAATGGGGTTTACGTATTTCTTTAAAACATTTCAAAGGGTTATTTAAAAGAAAAAGTGCCCACAGAAAAACTAATGGAGAAGAGTATGGTACTTGCCTGCTGGCACCTGCCCGAGGTTGAAAGGGGAGTTTGTGAGGCTGCTGTGGTTGGAATCGGGCGCTTTCCCATGCACTGTCATTCTAAGGCACCAATAATATTGACATGAACCACACGTGCAGGTCTTACTGCCACTGAGCCTGTTTGCAGAAAAGTGACGTTATTACTACTCAGCAATATGGCTCCTCAGTGGGAGCAGACCAAGCTCTGCATCTCTCACCATTTCACCCCAATCCTTATTTTACACGTTACTGAATTCTGTATGACCATAGTACCTTGGTTCTTTTAATGATTATCTGCACAGGCAAGCGTAAGACATAACCACCCTCAGAACATGCTATACCCAAGCATGTAAAATCACTTTTAATTCGCTTTAGAGTTTGTGGGTTCTGGAGTACCACCAGGGACTATTGAGTCATCCCTGAATACTTTTCTTTCCTGTTAAACTGGATAAAACTGTAGAAATGCAGGTGAAGTACTATAGAATACATATCTGCTGACATCTGCTCATTTTTATTGTTCCTACCATAAAGACAGTTGGGAAAGGTGCATCACTTGGCTGGACAGGCTTACTCAAGAAGGAAGGGTTGAATTGAGAACAGTTTGGTTTGAATTGACAGTGCTTCTGACCAGCAGCTTCACTTGAATCTCCTGGGGAAAAATTTTCTGTAGAGAAAGCAACAATTAAATAAATTTGGTAAAAAGTAGAAGACTGTGCCTGAGGGACTCTTCTCCCAGTAGGTGCAAGCAAGGGACTTGAAATTGCGAGGCTGGTGCTGTAGTGCTGGAGGACACCTTCAGCCACAAACCTGCTGCCGTGTTGGCCAGTGCTTAACGTTGACCTTGGTAGGGTTGGTCAGGCACTTTGAGGTGTCTGTGGTTCGTGATCAGTCTCTTCGTATTGAGTTGGTTTTACCTTAGAGGACTGAAAGGCTCTTTATGTGCAGAATATGTCTTGTTGCTCACTGTCCATGAGGTCAACAGGACATGTGTAATTGTCCGGAGTAATTGTCAGTAACATGAGTAAGTTACAGTGACAATTAAAGATTTTAATGAGGAGTTTGTGCAAAAAAGAGATACGTATGATCCCTTCTGTGAGAATTTTACACTGTGAAGAGGAGGAATGTGTCAGGCTGTGGGTGGTAATGCCCCATATTGGTATCCCAGAACTGTCACTTGTTGACTGAACAACAGAAGTTTGGAAATTGGTCATCTCCTAAAAGAAGGTAAGGTGACTTTGGGGAATTTCCATTAAAGGTTTCTCCTGGCCAGTTTTCTCCTTTAAAAGCCAAGCAAGGGTATTTTTAAAAATCTGATAGCAGATTTTAGTAGCAGATTTTGCAGTTCTTGCTAAGATGGGGAGTAATTAGTGTTCAACGTATGATCATTGTTTTGTAATCTCTGAGATTTACTGAAGGGATATTTGGATGCTCTGGTGCTTCATTCTTTAAGTTAGACTTTTGTAAAACCAAGACATGCATCACAGGGAGTTGTGATAGCACAGGTATGATAAAAAGAAAGAAAAAAGTATAGAAGAGAAGTAAAAAGGTGAAACCCCCTACTGAATGAGTAAACCTAGAAGATGCTTTGAATCATAGTGCATTCTGTTACTGCAGCAGTAATTAAATGTGTTTTCTCCCTGTCCAGTCCATTTCATGTGATGCTCTTTCTTCCTTTGTATCTCCTTAAATGTTTTACAGATAGTCGTTCTGAACATTTTTCCACATATCATTTCAAAAACATAGCATCATTTCTTAAAGGTATTTGAACAACACTGTTTCTTGTGTTTTGGCCTTTTAGTTTCTCTGGCACCTCAGCTGCTTCTGGGATGTCTGTCTGTCTTGTTCCCTGCAAACCGGGTTTTGGAATACGCTGTTGATTTTCGCAAAGCTCACTGATGGCCTTCTGACATTTTGCTTTTTGTAATGTTGGCCTCCACCATCAGGTTTTATGGAAGTGCACTGCATCGTGAGCATTGTAAGGTTGGGAAAGACCTACTTCAGCCAGAGATCCGTGGATCATGTGTTGACCTAGCTGTGTCCTAACAGACTGTAGCAGTAGTAAAAGGGAAGGTAAGTTTTCATGTAGTGCAAAAAGTTAGCATCTTTGAAGCTATTTCATCAGTGCTTAGTAACAAAGTGTGCGAGAGTAGACCTCTGCTCTACCCCAGAGCGTTAAGTTAAGGACATTAAGATGATAATACCTAATAAGTCTGAGGGGCAGATCTTCAGGCATTGCAAGCTGCCAGTCATATGGGTATGAATAAAAAACCCACAGAATAAGTTACTGGCTCAGGGCTAAAGTATTAACAGAAGGCTTGCCCTGCCCACCCACCTTTAACTCACGGCAACTTTTTTTCATCGCAGCTAATGGTGTGTAGGTAACGTCTGTTTCCTTTGTACTGCTCCAACCTCGACTTTTGGGCTTCAAGATAATTTTAAATTATCAAAGATACTGTCAATAGGGGCTCTCTTTGCTCTTAGGCAAATATGCTTGGGGAGTGCTTAGTTTTAACAAGTCTTTGGAAAGTGGATAAGAAGACAAGGGTATTAAGAAACTTACTTTCAGTTGTCTTCTATTAGTGCTTTTGGAGAAGAGCATTTATTTCAGCTAAGGAAAGCGGTAAGATAATAGAAAACGCTGGGAGGAAGGAAGCGATGGCCTTGCCACTCATGCCTTGAAATGCAAGTGTTATAATTTGTCACTTCTCTCTCGTGCAATTCTAAGATATTCAGCAAATAATGTAGTCGTAGTCGTTCCATGTGGCTGATCTGACCTTTTCAGCTCGCAAGTGCTGCATTGTCTTTTCGTGGAACCAAACACCACGGCATAATTGTTCCCAGTGAGCAGCTTCCCCTTTGAGGCCTGGTTTTATTAACATTTACAAGAAAATCAACTCCACCTTTCATGCTATTTCTCCAAGTGTTTGGCTTTCTCTGAAGTCAGGGGTGATTACTTTAGTTAGCAGGAATTTATTTCAGACTGCTGAGGGATGTTCTCTGTATCAGCTGGCATTTGTGCTATTTGATTATGGAAATTCCTTCTTCTTTCTTTATATTCTGCAAGGGTTGGAAACGTCCTGCCACGAAGGAATTAGTTCTTCCCAGCCTAGCCTGTGAAAAAGTAACGTTGTCTTTACATTCCTGTTGGCCTTTTTGGGGAACCGACTTCATGCAATGCCCTCTGAGCCTGTTTAAAAAAACAACGATGCGTTGGATAACAAGAAAAAGCTATGGCTGTTTTCTGATGGAATGTGCTAACTAGAGCCTGCGTTCAAAAGTTAAAGGCAAATTGAGATCATGTTGCTCTGCTAGCATTTATCTTGGGTAGCTCTATTAAACAGCAAGGCAAAAACCAACGCAGGGGAAGGCAATGAACTACAGCGAGAAGGTGACCGTGACAGTGCCCCTCTAACACAGGCACAGCGAGCTGAGGGTTGGGGATGGCAGGAGAATGGACAGCGGCTCCCGTGAAGATGACATCTCTTTGCCTTAAGCGACAGGGCTCAAAAAGATGGAAGGCAATTGATAATTTCTCTGTGTTGCCATGAAATACCTTAAACGTACTCAAGGAAGAAAAGTACACTGCCCTTATTGCCATTCTGAATGCAAAACAAAAATATTTATAAACTCTTTAACTGTTTAAAAAACCCCAAACAACCCCAAACCAAAACCACAACAAACAAAACAAGTGGAAAATATGGCACACAAGATCTTAACACGTTCAGTTCTGAAAAGTGGTAAAATGAGGTGGCATCAAATTAAAAAAAAAAAATGACCAAAAAAATCGTGTCTGGTATACTGTTTACCTTTAAAAATGATGTTGCGTAGCTATGGGCTAAGCAAAGCTGACCAAAGGGTCAGCACACAGCTCTGGTTTCTTACTGTCCATTGGAAATTCTGTATCTTGTATCTACTCAAGTCCGGTACGTAAAAATACCTAACCAAGCACTCTGAGCATCAAGTGGAGCATTCTGAACATTCACTCAACCATGTCTTTTTCTCTTGGTTGCGAACTTAAATTGCTGTCATTGATTCTTCTGTTTCTCATTAACATATGAAAGTTCAATTCGTTTTTAACCATATATGTATTTAATCACAGCGTGCTCTTTGAGACACTTTTCTACATAATACTGAAATGCTTTCCTTCTGGTCAAGTAGTGTATTTTATATTAATGCCTCTGTTATTTTCCCCAACTGAGATGCTGGGGTTGCTAGAGAATAAAAACTTTAATTTCAGGAGTAGCAGGGGTTTTCTCCTTGTTGATGCTGGAGCAATCTTGGAGTGCTAAAAAAAAATCTAATTTCATCCTTTCTGTTTTGGAAGGTTTTGATGTAGATCAAGAAAATGAATTGCTACTGATATTTCTTACTCTGATGGCAGCAATAACAGAGATTAGCTCCGAAGGAGCTGCAGCACAGGGTAACGTAACCTCTGTCCTGCCCCGTGGTGAAAGCCAGAGAACGGGGCTATAACATCGGGGGAGGACCAAAGAAATACAGGCTAAAATCGCTCCAGTGACTCTTTACCTGGAATCACTGTGTAGATTATTTGACCAGTTGATTATCTGACCAGTACATAAGTACATAATTATTACTTGGCATAGAGGAACTTGGGAAAACCAAAACAAATTTATCAATATTCTAAACCAGTTTCTTTTAATTTACAAACAAACTACCAGAGTGTAGGGA